>NC_029775.3:2559136-2674085 GCF_000817695.3 Arachis duranensis | reverse complement strand
TAACATGTAATTAACAAAAAAAAATTATTAAACAAAATTTTATATCAATCTTACATCATTAAAATTATTATTGATAATTATTGAATTACAAATTATAAAAATTGCTAATTCCTAGCGCTCCACTGATATAAAAGTAACATACTTGACAAATCATTATTGTGTAGCTAGTGGCTACCGCGCAGGGCACTCAAAAAATTTAAAACTCCAACATCTAAATCACGCTTAATATTTTGCTGCATTATTTATTTCGCTACTTTCTTAAATTTGAGTGTTCCCACCTTACTTCACTGAGCATGAGTTGTTTGACCCTTCTTCTTCTTCTGCCTCCTCTTGGCTTCCACATAGAGTCCCTCTGCCCTGCCTCTATATATTTATTTACTCAAACTCACACATGAAAAACTCATTTGAACTAAAAATGGGTTCGGCTTCGGTGCCTTTCATTATTGGTGTAGTTGTTTTAGTAATGAGTCCGTTGTTGAAAGTGGATGGGCGAGTTCCAACGACTCTTGAAGGACCCTTCGAGCCAGTGACGGTTCCACTTGACAAGAGCTTCCGTGGAAACGCCATGGACTTGCCAGATACAGATCCTCTTGTTCAGAGAACTGTTCAAGGTTTTGAGCCCGAACAAATCTCTCTTTCTCTCTCCTCATCTTATGCCTCCCTTTGGATTTCTTGGATAACAGGTACTCAATTGATAACTACGGCTTCTTTTTTTTTAAAGTTAATATTATTTAATAATTTTTAATTATTAATTTTACATAAAAAGTTAATTACACTTATCCATCTTATTTATTTCTAGTCTTGAATATTGTTAATTTCTATTATGAATAATGTTAAAGAGTCAGTAACTTTGGTATCTTATAATTATTAATTAGTCATTAATAATATTTTTAATAATATAAAATTATATCTAATAATAAAAAATTACTCACTTTTTTTATGATTAAATATTGGCCAAAAATATAAAAATTATTGACTTGTAAACTTTTTCTTCTATTATTTGTTCCTTATTGAAATAGGATGAATGGTTAGTAGCCTTTTTTTTTACATATTAATAACAAAAAAATATATTGTATTATTTTTATAATTTTAAAAAATATCATAAAATCTAATAATTAAATATTATACTAAAAATTTTTCAATATACAAAACCGCTAGTAGCGATGCGAAGATTTGTACGAAAATGATAACATTAAAAATGATAAAGAATGAAATATATTTTTAAATAAATAAGTAACTTAAAAATATAAAAAGAAAAAGCAGTGGTTATAGGTGGAGAGACGCCGTTTTGGTGGGTCCAGTTCACGTGAAGTTTACATAGTTATTGGCGTCACAGCAGACAAGTACACAAACTGACTTTGCTTTTTTTGTGGCGTTGCCGAATGCAATCATGTCTTTTTATTCATCATTTTGGAAGCATTTCAACTTTCAAGTATATTATGGATCTAAACATTTCAGTATTTTTAGCCACCTGAAACTATGGTTCATTTTAGGAAAAAAAAATTAGTGTTTGAGTCCTAGTTTTGTAAGCATTTTTGTGTGTGTGATAAATTAATTTTTTTATATAAAAATTATTAGGAATGTATATATTTTATTAATATTAATCAATGTTTGATCAATATCTAATTTTTATACTTTTAAAATTTAATATTTAATATTTAATGTTTAGAATATTAGTCAAATATTAATTATCTGAAAACAAAAATAGAGTACCAATTTAGAGTATATAACTATATATTACTAAGAGTTTTTGTGATTTTCTTTAGACAGTTATTATATTATTGCAGTATTTTTTTTCTTGTTTATTTTCTATAAGGATAAATTTAATTTAGTAGGGGTTTAAAATGTTACGAACCTTTTAACGTGCAAATAAATGTCATTGTTGGTTTAGAGACTGAGATTGAGATGCATAAAATGCTATTTGGTTGGTTATGACCAAATAATGGAAAAAGAAAAAAATCAAAAAAGGACATGCTTTTATGGTTTAAAATTTGAATTTAATTTTGATATATTATCAATGTAAAATAATTTTATATGTGTATTTAATTATGTAACGTTACATCAATCAAAATAACTATTTTTCATATTTATTGTATAAATAATTATAAAAAATAGATATAATTATACAATTGTATAAAATATTTATACTAACAATACATCAAAATTAAACTCTTAGAAATAATAGAGGTTACTTATTTATTTATTGAAATATTGGCATAATGCAAATAGCCGAATTCCAATTATAGGACTTCTGCATGCACATAATAATAGAAGTTATTTATTTAATGGGGTTAGCTTGTTTCATAAGTTTAATCCTTGATGAGGTTGCTTGGAATGGAAGAGTTAGTAAAAGAATATTTAGGTTACGCATACAATATTATTATATAGATTATAATAATATGATACAAACTAAGATTTTTTTTATGTATTTTTAATTATATAAAGTAATTTAGATAATTTTTCATATTATCAATAATAATTTATATTTTCGAAAATATTTTTTAAGCTATAAATAAGATTAAACACACCGAAAAGTGACTATTTTTAAGTATATTTAAACGTGTTTGAAAAAATAAATATATATTATTTGTATGAATAAGAGACACAAAAATATGTTAATTTTTTATATATATATTTTTTGTTAGAAATGGAAACANNGTAAGATAAAGAAAATGAAAAGTATTATTTTTATCTTTTAAGAAAAATTACATAAAAAAACACTTATGTCAAATGAATGTAATGTCTAAAATGAATTTTATTTGAAAATACGATAACTCACCAAAGTATTATGATACATATATAAAATTTAATTTTGATACATTATCAATGTAAAATAGTTTTATACATGTATTTAATTATATAACGTTACATCAGTAAAAATAATTCTATTTTACATTGATTGTATAAATGGTTATCCAAGTATAAAACGATTTACTCGGCCAATACATTAAAATTATATATATATATATATATATATAATGAAGAGAGTGAATAGAGTTTTACTTTGATATTATAAAAAATGAAGTTTTACAGCGTTAGGAGGTGCTGTGCAGTGTAAGCACAATATATCGAATACGTATTGTTCTACGCAGTTTGTGTATTTATAATATGGAATTCGTATATTGTAATGTTAATATTAAAATAATACAATCTGCGTATTGTCTTTATAAATATTTCTGTTAATCGAGTACCACCGAATTAGTATCTACATGTAAACTCAACAACCAAATGAAAGATGGTGTTAGTTATTAAATTGTTATATCTTTTGCCAGGGGAGTTCCAAATTGGGGACAATATAGAAGCATTAGATCCTGAAAGTGTTGGTAGCATAGTTGAGTATGGAAGGTATGGAAGGACTATGTCCCACAGATCGAAGGGTTATTCCCTTGTTTACAGTCAACTTTATCCTTTTGAAGGCCTTCAGAATTACACTTCTGGAATTATACATCATGTTCGCCTCACAGGTATAATACAATTTGTATGTACAAGCCTCACTTTTCTATGTTTTATGCTAATTAGCAGGGTTCTAATAAGTTAATCAATTAAATTATAGAAAATTAGTTGGAGTAAATATTTGTTTAGGTGTCATTAAATAGATAGAAAAATATTTTTTAATATTTTTTATTTTTTTAACAGTAAAAATAAAAAAATATTTTTAAAAAAGTTATAATTTACGTTTTTTGAAAAGATATTTTTTTCTAAAAAATATATCTTTTACATAATAAATAAATAAAAAATACTTTTATATTATTGTACCCAAATATAATTAATAGATAAAAAGATATTTTTAAATGAGATATTCAAACATAAAATTACTTTTACTTTTTAAAAAATTCTTTTAAAAAAAATATAACTCGAAAAATAGATTTTTTCTCAAAAAAATCATCCAAACTCTAAGTTAATTAACAAATTCCCTGAACCAATTAAAAAGAAAATCAGTTGGAGCTATGTTAATCGGTTCAATTCAATTCAACTTTAATTATCAAAACATTTAGATTTATTTAAAAGTTATTTAAGATTTTTTTTTTAGCTAAAACTGCAAAGAAACCTATTCCATATTAAAAATAGACATTTCAATAAATACTTAATATGCAAAAAATAAACCTAAAAATCTACTACTAAAAAATAAAGTATTAAATCCACTAAAATGGCAATAAAGTTAACAATTATTCGATTGAACATAAATTTTAAAAGACTCGTAACATAAATTATTCATTGGATTTAATTAATAAGACAAGATAACAAAGATCCGTGCTTCATATTTCATAGCATAGCAGAGTACTCTACATTCGTGTACAAATAATAACTTAATAAGATAGTAGCTAAAATTGGGTATATTAAATATTTTTGTTTAAGCCGATTAATGATGAATGTATTTATTAGAGATATAATTATTCATGTTACATCTTCTTATCAATTTAAGTGTTTGTAATCAGTCTTATAATATAGTTTAAAAGTTCTATGTTCAAACTTCGAAAGGTTTAGAATTGGATCCTTCATGAACTCCAAAAATAAAAAATATTACAAGACAAATAAAAGAAATAAAAAAGGCCTATACAAAAATTAATCAAATCTAAAAAAAATTCTTACTTAAGATTTTATGATAATATTTAATTGCAGGATTAAAACCAAACACACTATATCAATACAGATGTGGAGACCCATCATTGTCAGCAATGAGTGAAGTTCACTATTTTAGGACTATGCCAGAGTCAGGGCCAAATAGCTACCCAAGCAGAATAGCAATAGTTGGAGACTTGGGTCTTACATACAACACCACATCCACAGTTGATCACATGATTAGTAACCATCCTGATCTTGTTCTGTTGGTTGGAGATGTTAGTTATGCTAACATGTATCTCACTAATGGCACTGGCACTAACTGCTACTCTTGCTCATTTTCTGACACTCCTATCCATGAAACTTACCAGCCTCGTTGGGATTATTGGGGAAGGTATAATTTATTTATTTTTTACCTTGTGTTTTGAACTTCTTAATTATAGGTTTGCTCATTCATCCAATATGATAATTTGTTTACCATAGAAGAAATTATATGACCTACCTTCGAAGTTTCATCGTATTAGAATTTGTTTGGGTGTCATTGAGTGGTTAAAATTTTTTTGGATAAACTATTAAAATTGCACCTAAGCTTTTGAAACGCGGACAAAATAATTATAGCTTTTGATAATGACAAAATGTCCTTAAAATATTATAAAATATGATAAAAATAAATAAAAAAAATTGCTTATAGTAAAATCACCAATTTTTTAGGATAAAACTGTTTTATCTTTCTAATCATGTTTGCAAAAAAATCACATCAAAATTCAATTTTTAAAGCACTTTTTGAATATATATATTTAACATTAGGTTTTTTTATGGCATTTTATAATATCTTGAGAACATTTTTATCGTTATCAAAAGTGAGAACTATTTTTGTCAGCATTTCAAAGAATCTGATGTAGTTTTGGTGAGGAAAAATGTTTTTTTAGTATGTTTGACAAATTTTTAATAATAAAACTAAAAAATTAGAATAAAAAATATCATTTTTTAGAAATTATAATTTATATATTTAATTTTTTTATATTATTATATTCGAACATAATTGACTAATAAAAAAAATTTTTGACATTTATATTCAAACATCAAATTTTTTAGAAAACTCACTACACAGACCATTATTAGATAAGATGCTTTTACATATAAAGGGTAAAATATATTTTTTGTCTTTAAAATTTGTAATATTTTTTAAAAAATATCCCTAAGATTTAATTTTATTCAATTTTGTCTTTAACGTTTTGATTTATTCAATTTTGTCCTTAATGTTTTGGATTTGTTTCAAAACTATCCTTAAACGTTTTTAATTTTATCCCTAATATTTTAGATGAAATTAACATTCACAGATAATTTTAATACAAATCGAAAATATTATGGATAAAATAAAATACAATTAAACGTTAGGAGTATCTTTAAGAAAAATCTCAAATGTTAAAGACAAAAAACATACTTTATCTTGTATAAAATTATGTGCTAATTTATTTCAAGTTATATAACACTAGTATTGTATATGTTGTAAAATATAATGTGATATCTTTGTTGGGCAATGCTAATAATTTTAGGAGAGTTTATTAATTAGTGTAATATAATATGAATTTAATTTTGATGCACTGTCATTGTAGAGTAGTTTTATACGTGCATCTAATTGCGTAATGTCATGTCAGTAAAAATAGTTACCTTTCACATTGATCGCGTGAATGGTCATTTAAAAGAACAGATGTGATTGTACGACCGTGTAAAACCCTTTACACTGTCAATACATCAAAATTAAACTCATATTCTACCCTTCTTTCTATTTATTAGTAATTTAGTATAACTTTTTTTTTCTTTTTTTTTTCTTTTGTCTTGTTTGCTAACTTAGTAAACTAGTTTCTCAAAGCAGACCGAGCATCAATTTAGCTCTTTTAACCTTAGTTTAGTCTCTAAAAAGTTTGCGATATTAATTTAATTTTTGAAAAATATACGCAATATCATTTTAGTCTTAAAATATATATTTAACATCATATTTGAATCACATAATTTTTTAAAAAATAAAATTATGTCATAAAGATGAAATGAACGTCACAAGATTTTCTGAGTCTAAGCTGATGTGACTGCTTCTTTAAAGATTATTTTGATAGTTTTAGTTGATAATGTAGCCAAATGAAAATGTAGACGGATGTTTCTTACCCTACATGGCACGGCACTAGCATAAGTATTAATTGAACCTTGAATGCAACCATGATTGCTGAAACATTAATAGTGAATGATAATCTTAAGCTCCCACCTCTACAAGAAATTAGTCAACCGACTGGTAGTAGTTAAAATCTTAGTTGCCAAATTTGAAACAGCAACCGATGTTGGTCGTTAATTATTAGCGACCAATTTAGTAACCGATTTTTAACCCAGAATTTTTTTTACAAATATATATCCTACCACAACTTTCTAAATGTTTATAGATTATTTCATACTACTCTTTATACTTCTATATACATCTACATTCTTCTAAAATATTCTATGACCTTCCAGAGTCTTTTAGAACCTTCTAGGGTATATCGGACCTTCTAGAACATTCTAAAACATTCCGATACCATCTAGAGCATTCTCAAACACTCCAAAAAATCATACAAACACTGTTAAATTTAACCTTCTAAAATTTACCGTGACATTAAGACTATCAAACCCTCACCAAACATTTTATGTGGTGAAACCATTGATCCAGGTACATGCAACCTCTGATCTCCAATGTCCCAATAATGGTAATTGAAGGTAATCATGAATTAGAAGAACAAGCAGAGAACAAGACATTTGTTGCTTATAGTTCTCGATTTGCATTTCCATCAGAAGAGAGTGGATCATCATCCACTTTATATTATTCTTTCAATGCTGGGGGTATACATTTCATAATGCTTGGTGCCTACACATCATTTGACAAATCAGGTTAACCCTTGCTTCATCCTTTTTCTTCTCTTGTCTTCTAGACTTTTGACAGCTTTTCATATTGACACTATGCTAAAAGGAAATGTTGTTTAATAGGGTTAATTTCACTTTATCCTCTTTTATATTGCAGGGGAGCAGTACAAGTGGTTGGAGAAGGACTTGGCTTCTGTTGAGAGAGAGGTAACTCCATGGTTGGTAGCTACATGGCATCCACCTTGGTACAGCACCTACACCGCACATTTTAGAGAAGCAGAGTGTATGAGGGTTGAGATGGAAGACTTGCTATATCAATATGGTGTTGACATTGTCTTCAATGGACATGTAAGCATATTCTTGTCTTAGTTGCACATGATTCATCATCATTCATGCGTAAAGTAACTATTGGATTGTGCCAACATTAGGCCAAAAGAATTGTGCATGCAACAATTCAGTAATAGAATTCAGTATAGCCGCGGATTAGTCTTTAGCTTGTCGGGCTAGGGATACCGTGGAAACAAAAAAAAAACTAACATTTTGGGTTAAACATCTTATTTTTATATTATTAAAATGGATCCGGCTAGGGAGACAATGGACTATTTATACAATGTGTACAATGGGTTATTGAGTTACAAAATGAACATCTCCTATACTATCCAGAATAATCATCCGAGTATTAGGGATAATAAACATCTTCCCAAAAAATTAAATTGATTTTGGGATTCACCAAGAATCGAATTTTTTACCTTTTGAATCTAGAACTTTAATATCATATTATGATACCACTCATCCCAAAAACTTCAGCTGATGGGAAAAAGTAATATTAATGATTATATCTCTAATACTCCCTAAACCTCCATTGTACACATTATACAAATATTCCATTGGCTTCTCATATTTTTCCATAAATTTAGGGTTTAGAATTAAAAAATTAGAATTTAGTTTTCAGTATTTAGAGTTAGTTAGGTGTTGGCCAAAAATAATAAATTTTGTTAGTAGCATTGCTCGGCAAAAAATCATGGTTGTTATTTAAATGGACATGTAAGCATATTCTTGTCTTAGTTTTGAGCACCTGTAGTTTTCAAATTTGTGACAGGTTCATGCATATGAAAGATCAAACAGAGTATACAACTACACATTGGACCCTTGTGGTCCTGTTTATGTCACGGTCGGCGACGGTGGCAACCGGGAAAAGATGGCAATCACACATGCAGATGAACCTGGAAATTGTCCAGAACCATCAAGTACACCAGATAAGCTTATCAATGGTGGTTTATTCTGTGGATTCAACTTTACATCAGGTCCTGCACAAGGTCAATTCTGTTGGGATCGACAACCCGATTATAGTGCTATCAGAGAAAGTAGCTTCGGCCATGGAATTCTGGAGGTCATCTCTCTCTCTCTCTCTCTCTCTCTCTATCTTATGCTAGTGTACATTATAACTCTTGTACTGATCTGTTAGTTGACTGACAAGTTATTAAAATGATAAATAAATCCCTGAAAATTTATTTTTCGTACAGATTAATCCCGAAAGAAAAAAAAGTACCGATGAAATCCTTCACAATAGCGAACGTGGATAAATTAGTTCAAATTAAAACCTTCTATCCTAATAATAAAAGTTAATTTAAATGTAATATATCTATATTTGCTATCCGAGGGTTGCGATTGTTTTGAGGTACTAAGACTGAGGCTCTGTATCATGTTTGTTGGTTCAGAGATTGGTATTAAAATTTCTGACTTTATCCCAAAATTTCAGTATTTCAGTACGTCTAAAAAGTAGGGACACAGGGAATTAAAATTTAGAGATAGAGATTAAAATTTTAATAACATTTTATATTTAAAATACCTTCATTTTAATTAATTAATTCCAATTTTATCATTTGTATAAATTAAATTAGAATTTCATTCTTGTTTCAATTTCTGTCTCCCACTTTGCACCAAACAGAATATTAAAATTTATTTCTTTTTCTGTCTTTCAGTCTCAATTTTTTCGTCTTTGTCTCTCCACCAAATCCTATTAGTACTTTTTTTTTCAGGACTAATTTGTTTGAAATATAAATTTTCAAGAGTTTATTTGTCACTTTATTCTGGTATTTATAAAAACTAACGGGTTGAGACAATGTGCATGCAGGTGAAAAATGAAACACATGCCTTGTGGATTTGGCATCGTAATCAAGATTATTATGGCATTGCTGGAGACGAGATTTATATTGTTAGGCAGCCTCAAAAATGTCCGGTCAAGCCAAAGGTACTTAAAAACCTGGATATGGCTCCAGTAACCATATTTAAATATTTAAAACAATTTGTTTATTCTAAAATTTTGTAGGCCAATCATTTTTTGTGAAATAGTTAGACCTGAATATTCTAAATTTTTATTATTCTACATGTATACATATGTGAATCAATATATTTTACAGTTAGTGCAAACGTTTAATGTATTCTACTAGTGTTAACCATATTTTGGTCAAAGTAAAAAACTGCTAAGCACTTAGCAAAACTCGCTTTCATTGATTTTGTAGGATCCTTGAAGACGAAAACAGAACACACCAATTAATTTAAGTTGCAGAAGCGTTAATAATCATAGGATACCAATTTTTTCAAGATGTGGGGTCACTGGGAGAGATTTTATATGGCTTCTATCTCACCATGTCTTGGCTATGTAATGTGTGTATCAAGAAATTTAATAAAGTATTCATGAGTTTTGGAGAGCACGACAAAGAGAAATTCTATTTTGAGGTCAATAAACATTTCGAATTGTACTATTGTTTTACCGTTGTATTCCCTTTCAAAAAATACAACAAAAACATTGTATACATATATAGAGTTTTTTAATTTTTATATAGAAGGGTTGATGGAGTATAGCAGCAATATGAGGGTTTAGGGTATTTTACCGAGATGTGACAGATGTGTAGAAGAAATTAGATGGACCGATTAGGAGGACGGAAATCGGATGGACTGATTTCAGGACGCGAAAGGTGTACAAATCGGTGGGTCCGATTTGAGACCCCTATCCACGCGTCATGCATACACTTGGGCTCCTTTGTTGGCTCGTGACTCTATCTCCAAAAATAGATATTGTCCCCCCCAACCCCACCAGTATTTCTTTCACTCTCGTATCTCTCTTTCCATGCTCCCAACTCCACCATTTTCCTCATTTTTCACCATTGTTAGACCACAACAAACCTTCAAAAAAATTTAAAGAAAATGCCAAGAAGACGAAAAATTAAAGAAGTAAATCAACCGGAGCTTTATATTGTTAATTATCTTGGGTATTCAAATTATGTAAGTTTTTATTTTTTTAATAATAATAATAGTGATAATATTAGATTTTATTTGTAATATATATTATAATGGCACTAAGTAGAGATTAATCATGTATGTGTGTATGATTTTATTGTTAGGTGGTTAGAAATAGAAATTAAAATAGGAATTAATCATGTGAATATGTATGTGTGATATGGTTAGTTTTACCATGGAGTTGGATTTTTTTATGATTATTGGTTAAAATAAAATGAAAGAATGAATGAATGTGATGAATGTAAAGAATGAATGAATGAAAGAAGAAGGAGAATGAGATCTGTAGATATTAAATTAGAATAGATATTGATATATTATTGTTGTTATTATTATTTGTATTAGTAATTGAGTTTAATAAATTATTATGATTAATAATAAAAATTTAATAAGTTATCTTATTTATGATAATTAATAATTGAATTTTAATTCAGTAAAATTTAGACAATAAATTAGTAATAACTAAAGTTAGATTAGAAAATTAGTATGCTGTGTTATGAATAATAATAATAATAATAAAATTAGTATGATGTTTTATAAATAATAATAACAATAATAATAATAATAATAGAGGTTGAAAGAAAAAAAATATTTGTGCTACGAATAAATAATTTATCAGTCGTGAAATTATTCCGGTTAGTTAGTTAAGGTTAATTATTTTTTGTTACAAGGTAATGAATATGATTGAAGGATTTTTGTATAACAGATTTGCTATGTATGTTTGAAATACAATTATGCTAGGAATTAGTTATAATGGACATGTTAGGATAATTGTGTTTTTGATAATATAGTTATATTATACTGTACTTATAACGGAAATGTGATATTGTAGGGTTCATAGATGTTGATGTGTGGTCATTTAAAGCCGTCGGATCCATACAACGAAATTGTTGAGTCACACTTACGCGAGACTGTATTTTATTATGTTTCCCATATTGGAGTTATCCAATATCAGTCAGCAATGGTTAATGCTCTGATTGAGAGATGGCGGCCTGAGACTCACCTTTCATTTTTCGGTAGGTGAGTGTGCCGTGACCTTGGAGGATGTGGGGATAATTCTCGATCTGCCAACAAACGGTCTTCCGGCTACAGAACCGACCATGAGTAGTTTTGAGACATTGGAAGTTGAGTGCTTGCACCAATTTGGAGTTGCACCGAGGAAGACGGACTATAGAAGGAGCTTTATAAAATTAACGTGGTTTAGGGGTTTGAAAGATTGTATAGTGTTGAATGATAATGTTCACATTTAGATGTATGTAAAGTGTCACATAATGTTGTTATTTAGGACAATTCTGTTTGTAGATAAGTCGAGTGCAGCGGTGCATTGAAATTTTTACCTTTGCTCCGTAACTTCGGTGGGATCATACAGTTTAGTTGAGGTTCGGCATGCCTGGCACACTTGTATAGATCATTGTGTACGACAACTCGTGTCGATGACAAGGAGATGGACGGTCCACTGACACTGTTGCTTGCTTGGGCTTGGATCCGGCTTCCATTTCTAGCGCCGATTCCCGGTAATCCCCGAGTGTTTTCAATTGCAAACAGGTAATTTTGATTAAAGTATGCATTGAAAGAAATTCTAGAAATTGTATTTTGTTTTCGACAAGATAAGTTAACTAATGGATTGTCTGACGGCAGGTGGCATAACTGGAACCGTGAAAACTATATCTACCGATACAATTCGCTTGTGCACTACAGGAGGTTGTTGGATGATCTACAAGAAGGACATGTATGTTGGAAAATATAAGTACCATTTGTAGCTTGTTAAGTGAGATAATTATTGTGTAATCATCTGACTGGTTCGATGTGTCCAGTTTGTTTGGCAGGCTTATGGCATTGGAGACATCGATCCAAACGTGATTCCTTTAGATATTCGTTATAATTCGGTTATCTGGAGTGCCACAGTGTCACTTATATCTTTTGAATACATCGAGTGGCATGCATTTGATAGAGTCAATAGGCAATTTGGATTGAGACAGGGTGTTCCTAATCAAGAGCGGGATCTAGGTGCATCACACGGCGAAGTTCTAATTGGGCCTAAGAATCAAGATTGGGCCAATACCCACTCTTTTTGGGTGATGCAGTGGACCAATCGGTATAGCCACACTCTCTCTGATGACTTGGTGCATTTACATTATCCATTGAAAAATTTACATGTATTGGTACCGAGAAGCATTTGGTGACCACTTGCAATTGTCGAACCTTGTATTCGGAGAGAATTCAGAAGGTCCTCCACCACCACCGCCACCGAAACCGCCACAACAGGGGGTTGAGTATTTTGCACCATATGTTCCTGACACGCATCTGTCTGATTATTTTTCAGCGTCAGTCCCGATACATCAACAGTATTGGGGTGGTCCACAGTTTGAGTATGGAGGGCAAACTTCATTCAGTTAGCTGAGACTGAAATATCACTGAAATTTATTCTACAACAATGAAGGAGAAGGAAGAATGAGAGCAGAGGAAGAACAGCGGAGACCGACAATGAAAAAATGGAACTTCTGTGATATTTTTCCATTTTATGTATGTACTTATACGTAAATCGGACGGACCGACCGTATGCTATCAAATCGAATCTTGTGCGCATCACAAATCGTTGGATCCGACCAGTGCATTTCCGGATTAAAAAAAATTGGGCACCAGAAATCGGTGGGTTCGATTACTGCACTCATCGTTTTAGAAAGTTAGACAACCAGAAATCGGTGGGTCCGATTTCATGTAAACAAATTTTTTCCCTCACACAAATCGGTGGGTCCGATTTGTGTTCCTTCCCCTATCTACTTGAAATCGGTCGATCCAATTTCTTCTCCCAAAATTCTTAAAAACAACGCCATCATAACAGTGTAATTCACCCCTAATGATCATAACCCGGCATAACTCACATCACTAAATCATATAAAAAAATCAGCCTACATATATAAAGTATATAAATTTTTTGTTACGATTTATTGAAATTTGAAACCACTTAATCATGTCCGTAGTTAATAAGTATTTCCGAATGTGCTTTTATTTTGGATTTAGATTCTCTAAATTTTGAATTTTTACTTTAGAAGGTAAAGTGTGATCTTCTACCCTTGAATGATTTCTCTCTCATATTTACTCTTGGCCCCACCTATAAAATAAATAGTGAGAGATCAGACTTTACTCTCTAAAATAAAATTCAAACTTTAGAGAATCCAAATCCTTTCATTTTATATATGGCTAATTCACTGGTGCATTTTATTTTATTTTGATGTCAAACTTGTCGAACTTATCCTTTAAAATAAATATCAAATATAATTATGTTATATGTACACTAAAATCAATTATTAAAATTAGCTATTTGTATAAATATATATTAAAATATAAATACATATTAAAAATAATTAAATTACACATATATTTATACACAATAGATTAATAACTAATTTTAATAGTTAATTTTCAGAGTGAATACCCATTCGACTCTAACCATTATCACAATGTAAAAAAACACCCAATCCGATCCCTCATCTTTTTTTTGACTGATTAGTTTTTGTACAAAAAAACAACATTCTCATTATCTTTTTAAAATAATTATTAAAAATCGGATTGATTTTTTTTGTCAAAAACTTTATTGCCTTTCGAAATAATTGTCCAGAGCTATTTTGAGTTTTTCTCTAATTTTAAACGGGTTCAACTTCGAGTAAAACTGCTCCACACTTTCTCTGCAATAAATTGTACTCGCTCTCTCTTTGTTGATTTGCTTTGACGATTTTAGAGAGAGAGAGAGAGAGTGTCCAATTTGGCGGGAAAATGGAAGGCAGCGAGAGCGAGGCCATCTTTGAATCGTTGAATCTGAATCCGCAGCTCTTTGTCAATGAAGTTCGCAACACCGTCGATGATGTCGTCGACGAAGCTTTCGATTTCTTCCACCAGTAAGTAACACCCGCACACGCTCCCTTCTTTTCTCTTGTTTATTTTTTCACTTTCAATTCCGAAATATCATCGTTTGTTTTAATCGCTTTTGTAATTCTATGATTTCAGAGAGGCATCAACCAAGTTGAACTCTGAAGGCTCCATACAAAGGTCTGAAGATCTGAAAAAGGTAATTGTTTTGCGGAGCTGAACAGAATTTTACCAGTTAGAGTTACTTTTGATGTGATAATGGAAATTTGAGGGTATGATAGTTGGTAGCTAGGTTATGCTAAGTGTGGTTCATGCAATTGGTTTGGTTTTTGTGTGAAAGGGAGTTGATTGCGTTCGGCAGAAGATCCAATCTGTTTTGGACAATCGCTTAGCTATTTGGGAAAAATACTGTCTACTTCACTGTTTTGCTGTTCCCCAAGGCTTTTGCATGCCAAACACTGTATGATTCCTCTCTCTCTCTCTCATTACATTAGATTATTAAGAAGGATTATTGCAAGATATCTCTTAGAGATATGACCATTCATGTTGCCTCTTCCTATCAGCTTAAGTTTTTTAGATGAGTGGTTTCATGCATGTCCAGAAAGGAGGATTATTATGATCTATCATATTCATAAGGCATTAAAAGTTGTCCTTAATATCAGGTTCTGGCACATAGACAAAACCTTATGACTTTCACACGCATCACTTCAGAAAGAAACCTCACTTTTATCTATGTGGCAACATCTGATTTAATGTCAGTCTAAAAATTAGTTCTGTTAACCTGCTATGAATATGCAGTATAATACAAGTATACTATATTATAATGTTATATATCTGTATGTACTAACTGATAAGCATTTCTTAAGGATTTTCATTTCATGAACAATTATCTAACTTAAAGAAGACAATGTACTTCCAGGACAAGACAAATGAGAATGGCTTCCATCCAGATGCTCCTTTTGATCCCGATATTGATGCCCAGTTAAATTCCTTAAGAACAAGACTAACAGAGGTCGTATGAATGATAATTACTGAAATCCTTCTATTATGGGATTCTACTTTGTTTTTGTCATTTGATTTATAATTTTACATTGATACTATTTGTGCTGTCAGGTGGGGAAGGAGTTTGAAGTGTTGAATCATGAAATTCAAACATTAGAAAAACAGTCTACTGTCAATGCTCACTATGTCAATAACGCAGTACAATTATATGAGCAGAACAATTTCCATGTGTTGTTTCAGGGTAATTCAAGAGCTCCTCTTCATCTTTATATTCATTTTTACATGGCAAGGACCATCCTTTATGATTAGAGACTAATTGTGATGCGAAATGCATGCTTTCGTTTTGATTAAGCTAAAGGGTGCTTCAATTTTTCTACCTTTATCTATATATGTATTACCTACGTACTGCATATTGCTTTACTTATCCAGTTTTGATGCAAATGGACATTAAATTCTTTGGATATGCACAGCTTAGTTAGCATTTAATTGGTTCAACTGTTTGGATTCTAGAAATATTTTAAAATATATATGATTTTTTTTCTCACCCAATTGCGTAGGCAGTTAAATAATGCACAATTAGGAAAGGGTTTCTTTTTGGTTATGTGGTTTATACGTCATATATGACTTGCATCACATATATTAGTGTTTTACATGTAGAAGATCAAAGTTTTTCTATCCAACTTTACGTCAAAGTTTTACATGTATTGCTAATATGGTTTAGGATGTCAAGCCCATGAACCTCAAGGGAGAAGCTTACCAAATAATGCTTTCAACTTTTTCCCTGTATGATAATGATGATTATTGTTATCTTTTATTTTTATATGGAAATAAGTAGGAAGAATTTTGTACTTTATGATGGAAATAATTGACAACGGTTGAACCGATATTAGATGAAGTTTTGTAGTCAACTGATCTATAAATATGTAATTATTTTGTTTCCCACAGATATTGTGACAACTGCAGCTGAACTTGGGACAAAAATAAAAAAACTAAACACTACCACAATTGAACAATCTGAACAAATGAAAACAAAAGTGGTTTACAGTCCAGAGATGGATCTATCTTATATTATACCTTGCAAAGGTAACTTAAAATATTCATTGTATTTCCCTTGCTACTTACTTTAGGCAAGTTGAAATTTTAGCTTTCCAAGTTTCATACTTATTAATTTCTCTTTGCAGGTCTCTCAAATACCAATTTAGATGCCCTTCAGAAATTTGCAAGTATTATGAAGAGTACATGAAATTGTGTTTTTCATCAGTCTAATTGGAACAACATTTTTGTTGATCCCTACTCTTTCCTTGTACTAGTTTGTTGGAATTTACCTTTCCATTATTAGGATTATTGTGAGCAATTATGTTATGCTTGAAATTAATGATGTGGCCCATAAAAAGAGTGTATTTATTGGCGAAGTTTTTTATTTTCTCATTCCCTGTTAAGACTCTAGAACATACTGCAAATATTTTAACTAAGACCCATCGTCCTGCGAGATTTCGAAATCTTCTGTCTAAACTCAAGATGGTCTTTTTAGCTCCCACTTAATTATTAATGGATGTTAGAGTATCTTTTCGAATATTTGTATATTGATTAGCTTGATATTCTTATTAATAATAAGATATTATGTATTTATTACCTTAATTATTTTCACCTATAAATAAGTTATATTATGTGTCATATACTTTTCACCATAGTAATACACAAACCTTTTTTTTTTCAATCTTTCCTCCTAGTTCCTGATAATTGGTTTGCTTAATTGTTTCTTTTTAGTTACCACGTTCTTTTGCTCTTCTTTCTGCAATTGCGAACCACCTAATGAGTTTGATCTTGGAATGAGATAATTGGGGACAAAAATTAAGAAAATAATTACAAATTATAAGTGAAATTGAGATAGGAAAAACAATAAAATGAGAAGAAAATTAAAATAGTAAGAAAATGTTATCTCATTTTCAATTATGATTTGTGCAACAAGAAGATCGAGTGATGATGATAACATTGGAATAGATCTGGAAGATGAAGAAAGCAAAGAAGAAGATGAAGAAAGCAAAGAAAGAACTTTATAAGTTCTGGATGCTGGTACAAAGATAAGAAGGATTCTTTGCCTGCCAAAATAGATGGTGGAAAACGGTCTAAAGAGTTGGACATACCTTACATTGAAGCTCCCAAGAACATTGAGGAATTATATTCCCTGCTTGATAATTGCTCTACTTCTGATACCATCCTATTGTCAATCACATTTGGACTGGAAAATCCTAAGAAAATGCAAGTATGAAATTTCTTCAATAATACTAGTATCAGTTCACACTTCATTGGTTGAGTAAATGCAACTGAACTGTATTCTATGTTATGTATTATTGTAGGGATCCTTAGCTTTGAATCAAACTAATGCTTTGGTAAAAGTAAAACTAGCTAGCTGAATATAGTTTGATCCATTTTGTTTTAAATCACACGCCTGTGCATATGTCGTAACTTCCAATCATGTTTGTTCTTGAAAGCTATTAACCAAGTTTGATAGACTTGGTTCTTTTAAATTCACAATTTTTATCATTTTAATTCCTCAAATTCAAAATTACCTATAATGAATTTCGAAATTCAGTTACAGGCACTATATTGGTCTTTAAACCCTTTCTAGTATTAAATCAACAAATTAAATACCGAATCTGTTATTGTCTTATTTTCAAAACAACTCCGGTTTGTCTTATGTAAAAGCAAAAGTCAAAAATACTATTTAACAACTCCAGTATTTCATTCAATACACTGAAAACTGAAAGTGAAAATCATAAATCTTAAATACCACACTTGAAATTTAGTCAAATTGGAAATGAAAATTAAATTCATTCGACAAAATTACTCAATATTTTAACAAAATTACATACAAAATTATTGAATTATCTTCCCAACACCGTTGTCAAAATTGAAATAATTCAAGAAATTTACATCTTTAGTAGTTAAAAAATGTTTTGAAATTTTCAACAGTCAAATCTTATAGTGATTCCTCTCAACCACTGCAAAGTATTTGTTTGATTTAAATTTTACGAGCATCATTGATGATTTCCTCATCATTCTATCCAAATGAAGCTTCTAAGCCAGAATCTTGCTATTGAACATTTTCATATATGTTTTTTCAATTTAGCAGGGAACTTACGCAAATTCCCAATCATAAACTTTCAAGTTATAGTGTTCTGCCAACCTTGTTAATTGTCATCCGAATTTCTCAAGATTCAAGTAAATGAAACCAATTCACTCGTTGAACTTAAAAACGAGATAAATTTCATAACAAAATCAACTAAATATGAACGAACTAACAGTAAATATAAAGTAAAATAAAAAATTAAAAGCACCAACACAGAGCAGAATTACTAACTCCTTCAGCTTAACATTTCATATAGAATACATAACATCAAGATTCCAAAACCAAAATAAAAAAAAAAACAATCATTTCCATTTCCTCTAGATCCAACACTAAACTTCATCGAGCTCACTAATCCATGAAACATTTACAAGCACGAGGAAATACTAAACCCTAAATTGAATCAACCACCGAAACCGTAGAGAGTCCTTCCCTGCCTCTTGAGGGCATAAACGACATCCATGGCAGTAACGGTTTTGCGGCGAGCGTGCTCGGTGTAGGTAACGGCATCGCGAATGACGTTCTCCAAGAAGATCTTGAGGACGCCACGTGTCTCCTCATAGATGAGACCGCTGATCCTCTTGACGCCTCCCCTGCGAGCCAAACGGCGAATGGCGGGTTTCGTGATTCCTTGAATGTTATCACGAAGCACCTTTCTGTGCCTCTTCGCTCCTCCCTTTCCCAATCCCTTTCCTCCCTTTCCACGACCTGACATTTTCAAAACACTCAAGAGATTTTTCTTTTTTGGCAAGAGTATATTTGAATGTTGTTTGGGGTTTCGATGGCGCTGTTTCTTGAATTGTTGCTGTTACTTGTTATATATACATAGATTATAGAGGAGTTGAGACGCAAGTAAGATTTGTGTTTCGAGTCTCGAAATGGAAAGAGAGGATTCATGACCGTTGGATGTGGGAAAAATGGACGCCGTGAGATTGTAATCCGTGTCGTGTGGTTGAAGAAATTTTTAGTCGTTGATTATGTTTTATCAACGGTGGATGGTCTTTCGGGGTGTGATGTTTTGGATAGTTCATTTTTTGGGGATCAGTGACGTGCCGACGTACTTGCTAGGATAGAAAAGCGCATCAATTAGGCTTCATTTTTAGTAAAACTTCTTGAATAAGTGCTTGTATGTGTTTAAAAGAAAAAATTAATAATTAATAATTTTTAGTATTTTTTATTATTATTTTATCAATATAAATATTAAATTATTTTTTACAAATAAATTTTGTACATTTATATGCATAAATTTTAAAAAATATGAATATAAATTATATTAATTTATATGTATAAACTCTTATAAATATAAATATAAATTATATGTTTTTTGTGTATAAAATTTTTATAAGAGAAAAAAACAAATCAATCTTTAAATTTTTGGTCCGTGGACATTTAAATTCTCGACTTCTTTAAATTGAACACACTGATTTCTGGGTCTAATTTGTCCCATTTTAAAAATTCTCTCACGTGTGCATTCGTATCAATTATGTCAATACAACGAGAGTTATGTTTATTTTTTCAATGGTAAACATGAGTGATCGATATGTCCAGATTTAAAAAAGGTCATCAACTTAAAAGTATTTTTAAATCCTCAAAAACTTAAATGTCTGTGGATCAAAAGGTTAAGGACTTACTTGTACTTTTTTCTTTTTATAAATATATATATGCAAATTATTGTTAAGTAAGTACTAATAAAAATAATAATATTTATTAGTTATATAGTATTACTCTTTTTTTAAGTATAAATTCTTCATTTTGTATTTAGTAAATCTAAAAAATCATGTATTTATGTTTGTAGTTTTTAAAAAATAAGATACTTTTGATAGCATCTAATGTAAATTTTTTTTAAATTGACTTGTGTTATGAAAATTAAAAAGTCTAGTATAATCTTATATATTAACTAAATTTTAAATTTTTCATTGTAGTTTATTGTAGAGTTTGAATATTTTAAATATATTATATTTTCTGGTAAATAATTTTACATATTTTTAATTACTTAAAGTTTAATAACTAATTTTTCGCGGATTTAAGTTTTATTTAAGAGTTTGAATTCCACCAAAACTAATTTAATTATTTTTGTTTCGAACACTAGAATTGAGCTAAGGAGTTTTCAAACAATATAATAATCAAAAGTAATAAATTCAATAATATATTTTATCAACTTAATTCTTTTAGTTTAGTTATTTTAATCTAATAATTCAATAATATATTTTATCCTATATTTTTAAATATTGATAATTAACTAATAATCAAAAGTAATAAATTCTAATGGTTCTCTATCATTTCTCCTATAAAAAATGCTTTGGACAAAAAAATTTGTGATAAAACTATTGTGATATGGATGTCTATGGACGGCTAAATTTTTTAAGATTGAGATGTTCATATTATCAAAGAGAGATTGCATTTAACGAGGTTTGAAAAGAATGTCCATTGTCCATACTTGCGATTTGAGTTAAATTCTAGGGGTTTGGCTTGATTTACTTTGAAATTTAAATTTGTTAGTAGGAGTTGTTGAAATAGCCTGTGATTCTTGTTTTAAATTACTCCTAGCATTGTAGGATTGAGGTCTCTTATGACTCTTTTAAAACCCTAGCGCAGTTCCTTTCTCTCTCCCGTTGAGATAAACTGCAAAGCTCTCTTGAGGGCTGCTGCCGCTGCCTCAATCTAGGCTGTGGTGGCCCTCCTATACTCCAATCTCCTTTAACCGCTTTTCTTTTTTCGCCTCCACTGTCTCCACTTCCTTCTCCTCCTTTTTCCTTCTCCTCTGTTTCTTTGTTCTCTTCCGCCTTCGCCCACACTGCTCCGCCACCTCTTTATCTTCTTCTCTCTTATCTCTTTGCTTCCTGTTTCTTGGTTTCTTTTTTGTTTTTCTGCTTTTCTTTTAGAGATTTAGATTTGATATCCAGATCTAGATCTAAAATAACCTTCCTTCGAACCTGAGCTTAGCTCTGTGTTCCTGATTTTATAACCCATATGTGATTTTGCCCCCTCTTTTGTGGTGGTGTTTTGGTTCCCTTTATGGTTGCTGGTGGTGTTCTGATGATACAGATCTTTTCAGATCTTGAAGAAAAATTCTAGGAAAAAATAGTTTTGTTTATAGAAAAACTTTCAGAATCAAAAAATATTCAGATCTATATGAAGAAGAAGATGCATCTTATTAGCTTGCAGCACATGTGTGTAGATTTAGAAACAAAAGAGATTCTGTTTGATCTCTGTTTTTTCTTGTTAAGATTTTTAGTAATCGAATGTTGGGCTTGTTATCAGATTTTAGTTCAATACACTATCTATCTTCTTGTTATCTATATAGAATTGATATTTCTTTAATATTTGTAAGTGTCGTTTGGCTTTCCTATAATTAAAAAACGTTTCTTATATGAATCATTTCTATTATATTGAGATAATAATATTAGTGACTATTAATATTAGAATTTTTTATTTATACTTTTTTATTTTATATTTATTTTTTATTTTTTATTTATTTTACAACACGTTATCAGTATGAAATTCTAATCAAAATTTAGGAAGACTCAAATAATAAATTTTTATTATGTTAAAACTCTCTCATCTTGAATTTAATATTCTTGATATATCTAAAGATAACTACTTGTCATGGATATTAAATATTGATACAATGCATATTGGAAAGACCATTAAGGTTGAAATAAGCATCCTAGAAGGATGCCATGATCTTCATTTGTTGTCATCTTGACGAAAAATTAAAAAATAAATATCTCACACTATAAGATCCTGCAGATCTGTGGAAGAATCTTAAAGAAATGTATAATTATCAAAAGATAGTGATGTTTTCTCAAGTCCGATATAAGTGGACACACTTGCTTCTACAGAATTTTAAATCCATAAACGAATACAATTCAACAATATTCCGAATTATCTCACGAATGAAATTATGTGGGGGAAAAGATAACTGTAAATGTTATGTTAGAGAAAACTTTCTCGACCTTCCATGCTTCGAATGTGCTCCTACAGCAGTATTGAAAAAAAGAATTTAAAAAATATTCTGAACTAATATATTGCCTTCTTGTTGCTAAATGAAACAAGGAATTGCTTTTAAAAAATCATGAAGCACACCCAGTTGGCGCCGCTCCATTTTTCTTAAACAAATGCGGTAAATATAACCCCAAATGCAATAAATGGCAACACTTTGATAGAAAAAAAAATTATGGAAGGAAGAAAAATTATGTTCGCAAGAAAGAATCTCACCAGAAGTGGGATAAAGAAAGAAATAATGGACAAAATAAATCAACAGAGAATAAATATTTTTGTTGTGGTGGAAAGAGCCATTGGTCATGTAATTGTCGTACTCCAAGACATTTATGTTAGTTGATCTTTATCATGCATCCTTGAAAAAAGATAACAAACGAAATAAGACAAATTTTACTTCAAAAGATGTTGCTGAAAATTACACTACTCATTATGAAGTATCTGATTTTTTATGATACTGGAAAAATATTAGTAATTTAATTAATAATAGAAAAGTTAATATTTGGTTTCATTAGGTGCTTATGTAATTAAATAATTTTAGAAACTAATTCCAATCAGGAATATAATATTACTACGTATGTATTTTTACTCATTTTATAATTATTTGTTTTTGAAGAAAACGACAAGGATAGGTAATGAAGATGTTTGCCTTGCGGATAGTGCAAGTTCGCATACTATTCTCAAAAGTAATATATTTTACTCATCTTGTACCAAAAGAAGAATGTGTTAATATTTAATACTATTATTAGTTTAGGCAATGTGATAGAAGACTTCAGAAGAGCTATAATTTTATTTTTTGGAGGAATAAAATTCATAATAAATAATGCACTATTGTCTATTAAGTCTCTAAGAAACTTGTTGAATTTTAAAGATATTCGCCGAAATGAATATCATATTGAAACAGTGAATGAGAAAAATCATGACTATTTATATATCATAACTCATGATTTCATTAAAAATGTTATATTAAAAAAATTATCCTCACTTTTTTTTTAGTTATATTATATTAAAATCAGTGCAATTGAATCACATGCCATTTTAAATCAGAAGTTTACTAGTTCAAATGGATTCATAATTTAGTATGATCGATTAGGGTATCTTAGAACAACAATGATGCGAAAAAAATATTGAAAATTTTCATGGATATTCACTAAAAAACCAGAAGATTCTTAAATTTAGTGAATTTTGTTGTACTGCATGTTCTCAGGGAAAGCTAATTTTAAGGTCATCGCCGGTAAAAATTAGATTTGAGTCTCCTGAATTCCTAGAAATTATTTAAGGCGATACATGTGAACCTATTTATCCACCATGCATATCTTTTAGATATTTTATGATCCTATTAGACGCATCTTCGAGATTACTTGCTCAAATTATTCGATTAAAAGCACAGTTTCTAGAAAATCCAATCAAAACAATTCATTTTGATAATGCTGGTGAATTCACCTCTCAAACTTTCTATGCTTATTGTATGGTCAATGGTATAAGTGTTGAACATCCAGTAGCTCATGTTCATACAGAAAATGGACTAGCAAAATTACTTATTAAACAGCTACAATTGATTGCTAGACTCTTACTTATGAGAACAAATCTTCCGACCTCTGCTCGGGAGCATACCATTTTATATGCTGCAACACTTATTCATTTAAGGCCAATAAGTTACCATCAATTATCTCTTCTGCAATTAATTTTTGACCAGCAGTCAAATATTTTCATTTGAGAATATTTAGGTATGTGATATATATTCTAATTGCTCCACCTTCTTACACTAAAATGAGACTCCAAAAAAAATTAAAGATTTATGTGAGATATGATTCTTCCTCTATATTGAGGTATCTTGAGATATAAACAGAAAATGTGTTTAAATCTCGATTTACACATTGTCATTTTAATTAATTAATGTTTCTAACATTGGGGAAGAGAATAAACCACTTGAGAAAGAACTTAATTGAAATGCATCATCGTTAATGCATCTAGACCTACGATCAGAACAATGTGAAATAGAAGTTTAAAATATTATACATTTATAAAGAATAGCAAATAAATTTTCTGATTCATTTTCTGGTACGAAAATGATAACTAAATTCTATATACCAACTGAAAATGTTCAAATTCGAATTGATGTCCCAATAAAAAAATAGTCACCGAAACGAATTCACGTTATAAGTATAGTAGGCCTGTCAGTTTCAAAGACAAAAATTCTCAAAAAAAGAAAATAGGTAAATACTATTCCTGTTGAAAAAGATAAAGACATAGTAAAGACTCCTATAGTTATCCAAAATTCTGATATATTTTTAACGACAGAAGAGGTTCAGGTACTTGAAAATTATGAAAATGATGAGATCTCAATAAATTATGTCTTTACAAGAGAAAAATAGAACCAAAATAAAATAATTGTCAATGAAATATTTGCATATAATATGGCCAAGGGCGGAGCTAGATAAAATATTAGAGGGGGCCAAAAATATTTACACTATAAAATAAGACTAAAATAAAATTTTAAGGGGGCTAAAGTGAAATTTACATATCATTTACATGTAAAAAATTAAAATTAGGGGGACATTGCCCCCCTTTCCCACTATGTGGCTCCACCCCTAAATGTAGCATTACAGATCATACATGAAAGTAAGAATCTTGAGCAAAAAACAGTTGAAGAATGTCGACAAAAGAATGATTGACCAAAATGAAAAAAAGTTATGAAGATTGAGTTAGACTCACTTGCAAAACGTGAAGTCTTTTAGACATGTAGTCCGTATACCAGAAGAGGTACACGAAATGAGAAAAACAAAGTTGTACTCTACAAAACTCGACTTATGACATAAAATTTCTTACGAAAACCCGGTATAGATTATAAAGAAATATATTTCTTTGTAGCAGATGCAATAATATTGCGTTATTTAATCCGTTTATCAGAATACCATAAATTACATATACATCTAAAGGATGTGGTGGCATCTTATCTATACGGATCATTACATCATGATATTTATATGAAAATTATGAAATAACTAAAGATATCTATACCATCCAATAAATATTCGTAGGGGTTACACTCAGTCAAATTATAAATATCTTTATATGGTCTAAAGCAATCTGAACGAATGTGGTATAATTGTCTTACTGAGTATCTAGCCAAAAACGAATTCAAGAATGATGACATCTGCCCATGTATTTTTCATAAAGAAATCTTCATCTGGATTCATTATAATTGATGTGTATGTTGATGATTTAAATATCATTGGGGCCCCTTAAAAGATTTCAACAATTATAAAAGTTCTAAAAGAAAAGTTTGAGATGAAAGATATTGAAAAGACTAAATTTTGTTTTGGCCTGTAGATAAAGCATACAAATAATGAGAGTTTTATTTATCAAATAACATACATAGAAAATATCTTAAATATATTTTATATGGATAAGTTACACCCATTAAGTACTCCCATGATCGTAAGGTATTTGAACGTAGAAAAGGGTAAATTCCATCCTAAAGAGTAAAATGGAAATATTTTTTGTTCTAAAATGCCATGTTTTAATGTTATTGGAGTACTAATGTATTTTGCTAATAATATACGACCTCACATATCATTTGTCATGTATTTATTAGCAAGATATAGTTTCTCCCCAGCCATGAGATATTGGAATGGAATCAAATAAATCGTTCGATATCTTAATGGAATAGTTGATATGGGACTATTTTATCCATATGAATCCAAGTCACAATTTGTTGGCTATGCAAATACAGGATAATTGTCTGATTCACACAAAAGAAGATCTCAAACAAGATACCTATTCACATATGGTGATACAGCTATATCATGGAGGTCCATGAAACAAACTATAGCAGCAATATCCTCTAATCATACTGAAATACTAGCGATACATGAAGCAAGTCGCGAGTGTTTTTGCCTCAGAAGTTTAATCCAGTATATTCTATCATCATGTGGACTGACTAATAGAAAAATAGTTCCAACTGTTCTGTTTGAAGATAATACAACATGCATTGCTCAACTTAAAGGTGGATACATCAAAGATGATAGAACAAAACATATTTCTTCCAAATTCTTCTTCACTTATGACATTCAAAATCAAGGAATAATTGATGTCCAACAGATCATCTCAAGCGATATTTTGGCAAATTTATTTACAAAGTCACTTCCAAAATCCTCCTTTAAAATATTAGTACATCAGATTGAGATGCGCAGATTTTAAGATAATAAATCATGTTGATATGAGGGGGAGATTTTACTCTTTTTCCTTGGTATAGTTTTTGTCCCTATTGAATTTTTGTCGATAAGTTTTCTAATGAAGCAGTCGCATCACAAAGGATATTATACTCTTTTTTCTTTACTAATATTTTTTTTATTAAATTTTTTTGTAAAGTTTTAATGAGGAATAATCTTAAATAGACATTCAAAAGAGAGTGTTGTGATATGAATGTATATTGGCGACCGAATTTTTTAAAATTGAGACTCATATTATCAAAAGAGATTGCATTTAATGAGGTTTAAAAAGAATGTTCATTGTGAGTGTATAAATAAAATATATAGTTTTAGACAAGATACACAACAATAATATATAAAACACGACTCAATTTTATCGTTATGGAAGCCTTGTATGTGATGTGTCTAGTTATGAATTCATGGGGTGCTAGACAAATGTGTGGGACAGCTTTTTGTGAGTAATAGGGGGTAGAATTCGGATCGTGCGAGTTCTTTGTTTAAAAAATTTGCTGAACAAATCGGAGGGTCCGATTTGGCCTCCGATTTGGAAGGAGGGAAATATGAATTTTGAAACAAGCAAATTGGACCGTCCGTGTTGTATATATATCTGAATATTATAATTTTTTTTGGATCAGCTGAAACTAATCGACGGGTCCGATTTATGTATATATGCATATATAAAAGTGTGTAACTCGTAAAAGAGATCAGATCCCGTCTTCTTCTTCTTGTTCGACTTCTTCTTCTGGTTTCTTCTTTTCGTGTTTCTCTCTTGCTTGGTATGAAGCAAAAAAATCTGGAAGTGAAGTTTCTGTTCTTGTTTAGGTGAGTGAGAGAAATGAATGACAGAGTTCTTTTAAAAGTGTATTATTTTAGTCAGATTTTGTTACAAACATCTGAAGGAGTAAAATTTATTTATGAAAATTCGTCAGATGTTATTATTCCCTTCACAATCTCATTTGAAGAGCTCAAAGGTGTGATCTGTGAGAAGATAGATTATGAGATGTCAAGAAAAATATCATGTATTTTATACAGATGTCCCATACCGGTGTTTGGTGGATTCGTCCAATTTCAAACCAAATATGTAACGGACGAAGCGAGTATGCAAGAGATGTTTTCAATGTATATTGAAAGTTGTGCTCAAATATCGTTCATCGATTTGTACGTTGAATTCGAATAATTCGAGGTCGACCGGAATATTGTACGGGAAGATTACAATAGTGACAGTGAAGAAGAGTTCGAAAGCAATTACGAAGTTGTTAGTCCAGACGGAGATGAAGATCAAGGTGATGGCACTATGGCTCCAAATGTGACAGATGTGGTAAATGCACTCGCAAACGAAGTACTGTTTGAGGAGCCATCTTTCATGCGAGTTTTGGATTTGGAAGCCATGCATGTTCCGGAGTTTCCGGAATATATGAGTGCAGGTATGTAATTGCCTATATTTATAAAAAGGATTAAAATTTTGTAATAATTTATCTTGATCGATGGACCAAATAGTTAAATGAAGTGTGAAAATATACTAAATTAGCATTTGTTTATCTGTTCATTTAGTTAAGTTTAAGATAATAATTTTGTTAGTTAGTTATTGATATAGTTAAATATAAATTAGTATTTATTAATCAGTATTTAATTATGTGTTTATGTTCTTATTTTGTTTAGAATGAGATAATAACCTGATGTAAAGTTTATTTATATCATAATTGATGCAGTGAGTATTGATTTACCTTTAGTTTCGATTATTAAATATTCGTGTATTAAGTATTTTTTGTATGGCTGCCGTCGCGGAAAAAATTCCTATTGTCGCAGATGGTGAATTTGTCGTTGGGATGGAATTCAGTTCCAGGGAAGCTGTTATTAAAGCAATGAAAGAGTATATCATCCGAAGAAGTGTAGACTACCGGGTGTATGAGTCGGAGCCGTTGACATTTTATGCCAAGTGTACACAGTATGGGTCAGGGTGTGATTGGCTTATCAGGGTTGGTATGATCAGCAAGAAGTACTGTTGGGTTATAAGGAGGTATAATGGTAGTCACACCTGTACCAGAGCCACCATTTCTCATGATCATTTGAAGCTGGATTCGACCACAATTGCAGAAGTAATAAAGCCGTTGGTTGAGGCTGACCCCTCGTTAAAGGTAAAATCAGTTATTGCAGAAGTGCAATCGAAGTTCAACTACACCGTCAGTTATCGAAAAGCATGGCTGGCTAAGTAAAAGGCAGTAGAAAAAATATTTGTAGAAACTTTCAGTGGACAGATGCCCCAGACTTGTCTCCAGACAAGATCGTTTCGATCAACAATATAATGTGGCACTTTACGTACCTCTGTATACTGCTTTCATCAGTTAACTGTAAATTTTCTTTTAAATCCTGTAGCCACGTCAGTTTTATGCAGCTTCCTTTACAGTCCGACTTACGCGGTGCAACTCCAAATTGGTGTAAACACTCCGCCTCCAAGGTTTCAAAACTACTCATTGTCATTCCTGTGACTAGAAAACTGTCCGTCGGAAGACCAAGAATTATAGCCACATCTTCAAACGTCACAGCACATTCACCAATCGGAAGGTGAAAGGTATGTGTGTCTGGGTGCCACCTTTCGATTAGACCATTCACCAGTACTTTCTGACATTGGACTACCCCAATCTGAGATACATGATAAAAACCAATAAATCGTAAATGCTCCTCCACCCTATTATTGTACTGATCCAGAGAAACTGAGTAATCACAAATCAACATTCTTAGACTCAACAAAAACATAACAAATTATTAGTCAACTCATTAACAATTACTAATTTACTACTAAAAGATAATAATTTTTTAACTAGAAAAACTAAAATATTAAACTCATGCTAAACTTTTTGTTAATTACAAAATTTAGTAATTACCATGTACTAACCTACCAATTAATTAACTCTAATTATTAAAAAATTTGCACAACTAATTCAACAACACATATTAATTAAAACCATACAACTATCATAAATTATTTTACTAAATCCAACTAAAACAAATAATTCTAACTTCTAAATTTAATTATTAATCCTAAAAATTATTCATAACTAACTATTAATAATAATAACTAATACATAATTCCAATTCTTATTAAACTTAAGACCTCAACTACAATACCATATTTATTACTACTAAAACGCTAATAACAACCAAATTAATATTACCAAAAAAACAAATCCACTATACTTAAGTATATTTCACGAAATCGAATCATCATCAATCAAAATTATCAACAATATTACAAGATCTAGATTAGTTATTTATTTATTTACGGTTACAAAAAAATATTATAAATATAAAGTTATAATTTTTAAAATTAACTATAAAAGTTAATTAAATAATTATAATTTTTAAAATTATTACAAAAAATTTTAATCATGTAGTATTTTTTACTAAGCTATCATATTAGTCTAACTCAAATATTATCATTCATTCAAATATTCTCTAACTACATCTAAATAAACAAATGTTCTAATTATTATTTAAACATATATTCCTAAATTTTTAAAAATAATAATAATCATTCTATTTATATTCCTAAATTCAATTTCTAACAACAATAATAATAATTAACTTCCTAAAAATAATAATTATAATTATAAAATATTAAAAAATTTCAAAAAAATCTTACATAATCAGGATGGCCAAGATAATGTATAATTTGAAGTTCAGAACAATCAACATCTCTAAATTTTTATTTTTTTGACATTTTGACTTTTCTTCCAGCATGCAGAGTAAGAAGCAGTGGAAAAAGAAAGAAGAAGAAGGAATGGCTGTTCTTTAGTATGAAGGTAAAAGTGATTTTTCGGATGGTGGGTGTGGATTCAGCATGGGTCTGTGTTGGGATTAAGGCACCGTTGCGGGAAGAGTTCTATGCGCGACACGTGGCTAGAGCATCACAACTCGAACCGTGCGTTTTGCCCCCTAACAATTCGGACCGTCAGATAAACATGTATGAATTCGCATAGTCCGATTTGTGTTAATCTGACACTACACAGCTGTAAAATACCTATGTTCTCCGTAACCATATCCAACCCCATTGTTGCGTCCTTATTAAAATTAAAAAGCATATAAAACACTTTTTTCTTTTTATATATAAGCTATAACATATTATATATATATATATTATCTTTATTATATTAAGATAATAATATTAATAAATATCAATGCTAAAATATTTTATTTATATATTTTTTTATATTTATTTCGCCTCATGATTATTTGTTTTACAACAAAATCCTCCCCGTATCCCTAAGATATTTTTTTTGCCTTTTTTATTTTCAATTTTACCATTACTGGTAGGATTGTAAGAGGGCGAAGACTAGAAACTAGAAAGCATTTTGATGCGAGTTCTAATTCCCCTTTTTTAACAGTTGCGCAAGCTGCTACAGCATAGTTGTGAAGAACCTTCTCTTTAAACACAATTCAGATTCATAACCCACCCGTTCTCTCTCTCTCTCTCTCTCAAACGATAAACAATCAGGTTCGTCCTTATATTTCCGATCTTTTATTTAGGTTAAAGAATAGATGCTCTTGAAGAAGATGAATTTATCATCAACGTACTGTTGTATGCATGTATTTGAAGTGATAGAGAATTAATATATGGATTCATGTATTACAAATACAGCTTATATAGGTAGAGATGTAACAGAATCAGTTGAAGGCAAAACAGATTCTGTTACTCTTAACAGAACAATATCAGAAAATTCCATAACTATTTTTTATTAGTTACATCAGTTATAGTTGATTAATTTCATGCCTCTCTTTATAGGTCTTATAATCGTTTTTCTTTTCTGCATTTCCATGCGTGCAATGTTATTCTGCTCCACTTTCTGGTGTTTCTGTTAATTCCGTGTATATACTTTCTTAGAACAGTTTCATTGAACTAAGATTTGTACTTACTTTCACACATACAGAAGCCATTTTTATTCTTAGCTTTTGTTCTTGTGAGATTTTAGTGTAATTGCAAAGTATAGCTTCTTGTAGTTGTATCATTGATGAAGGAGAACTTCTTTCTACAACATCCTTTAGTCTGGTGTTACTTTTTTCATAGTGTTGGGAATGAGGTGTGTCAACTGCATTTCCAATACGAATCTCAAAATCACGATTATGCTTCTGGCCTTCTGTTTGAGGTTGTATTCAAGGGGAATAATTTGTTACCCTTCTCATTTGGTGTGCCCAAGTTTTGTGAAGGGTAGACTTTTTGCTGTTGTTCTTTTGATTCATTCTTTCCGGGAATACTATAGTTTTCCACATTTCATGGCATGAGGAGAACAAGTTCTTTTGTTGCTACAATCTAGTGCAACGTTTTATTCTTGTTGACAGACAGTGGTCATAGAGTATTAAACGTCTGTTCCACATTAACTTGTGGAGGTTGACTTTTCCTTCTTAAGCTGTTTTAGTTGGCATCCTGCTGTCATCATGAACGTTTTTACTGTCAAATATACTTGGCTATATATGGAGGAACAACCTCTGCAGCTACAAAAGTCCATGCGAGATTATTGGTTGCTGCCATTGCAGGGTAGTAGGTTATGTAGGGCTATGAAAATTGGTGATAAAACACACCAGTTTAACTAGGCACTTATAAGTTTCTGGCTTAGAGTCACTTTAGTGCTACATGCTTTTGCAATTCATTGCTAAAATGAAAGGAAAGAAGACTTGATCACATGAAAGATGTAATTGATATGTCATTATGTCTGTCAAAGTATTGGAACTAGAAAAACAAAAAATATGAGAAACTCAATAACATCGAGTTGTAACAAGCTAAAAATTTCAATTAAAGGAATCTCAATCCAGGAAGAAAGACTCAATAAATGATGCCAAAGTGCTAAACAAGACCTGAAAAGTTGTCATAGCATAAAGAAATTTCCGGGCTTTAAATATCTCAACAAAGCACTCACAATGAGAATCTAGACATTCCCTTGTGTAAGGAGAATCTAGACGTTAAGAATATGAATATCTCCTTACACAATGGAAGTCATCAGTATTTTATATGTATTGTGAGTTATACAAAGTATTGCTGTATATATCAGCAGTCATTGAAAAAAGGTATGGTGTTTTATTTTTGCAGATTTGCTTCTCTCTTGCCGATGATGTTTTTGCAAATTTGCCTTACATGTGAAAAGTGACTGGATAAGGGGATGAGCACAAAGCTTGATGTAGCATCTGCTGCCGAAAGTCCCAAGATGTCTGCAGCACCTTCTAGTGGCCAAAAGCTCTCTTTATTTGCTGCAAAATCTGGTTTTGTCATCCCCAAAAACAAATTATCAGGTTCACTGGTTCCTGTTTTCCGAGGGACTAAAAAGGATGGGATCACTGGAGCTATCAATGAAGAAACTTCAAAACAAATTGTGAGGAAAACAAAATGGGGACCGGATCTGGCACAGGATGCAGCTGTGAAGAAGGCAAAGGCTTTAGCTTTACAGGTATTTTCTGAATCCTTTCAAATGATACTCGATTATTATTTCAACCATTATATATAATAGTGTCAATTTAAGTGAATTTACACCACCCGTAACTTTTTACAAGATATATATTTTATCGAATTCAACTATTGAATTACAATTACATATAATGAAAATCATGTGGACTAAATTTCACCGGAATTGGACATCAGTAAGCATGTAATTGATGAACCTTTTGTTTATGCATATTTTGAGCAAATATATTATGTTGGTTTTCAAGTATATAAAAGGTATATCTAACGATTTTGGATTTTGATGGATTTTTTAGAGATGATCTATAACATATAAGCTTCTAATTCAATGCTTGTTACACGAACAAAAGTTATTAAACAGTGTAATATTTAGTTAAATAATTGATGCCGGTGTCAATTAATCCTAACTCTCTCTCTCTCTCTCTCTCTCTCTCTCTCTCACACACACACACACACACACACACACACACACACACACACATATTTCCTTTGTGGGAAATTCCCACCTATTAGTTGTTGATTTCCTTGAGAGTATTCTATTTTAAGATTAAGGTTTCTTATTTATATATAGATTGAATGACTATGGATTACCTTACCTCTCTTTATGGGTGTCTGTGAGACTTATCCTCACTTAAAATATTCAAACTGCTTCTCTGCATATGTGCTTTCCATAGGCTTGATCGCTGAGTTTTAGTAGCTTGAGATATGTTTAAATATTTTAGATGTATTACCATTGGACTGATATATTAGTAAACAAGTAGCATTGCCCCTCTTTGGGGTGGTACAAATCATTCTTAGCTAGGTACTGTTACAATTCCCTTGTAATTTGGCTGCCATTTTGTTTGCATCCATGCAAGTATTTTGCATACGAAGCTCTTGTCTAATGTGTCAAACAAGTGATATGGCTGTGTCTTTTGTACACATTCTATAGATTCGAGTAGATCAAATTACAAAGCAATTGGACTCAGAAAGACTGGAGGTCGGGAGTCCTCAGAACTCATCACTACGGTCACAATATCGAGATCAAAGCAACTATGACCCAGCAATTAATAGCAAGGTTGGCCCAAATTGACCCTATTCCTAGTAATTATTTTGTCTATTATTTTTCCAATATTCTGTTTATTCTAAAATAAACACTGATGTTAGTTTTCCTTATTTTTCCAATATTCTGTTTTTCTTATTTTTCCAATATGGTACTAAGAAGTCAGAAATGCTCGAATTTGAAAAGCGGGAAGCAATAGGTTAGTTTTCCTTCTCGTATCCTTTTTCTTTCTCTCCTTTAACTCTCATTTGTTGCTCTTTCCATAATAATTGTGATTTTGATCATCTCCAGGTGAAATACTAAAACTAGATCCTAATTACAAGCCTCCTCCTGGTTTTAAGCCATTGTTGAAAGAGGCCAGCATTTCTTTGCCTGTAAGTATCGATTATGAAATTGTGAAATTCTGCTAGAAAGTACCATTTGAATTCCATTCTTAACTTGTTATATTTAAGGAAAAGATAGATTCATTTCTTAATTTATAACACTGCACTATGAGTTGCTACTAGCCGACCATAAAACATATTTATTAATTCATGGGCGTTACTCCATCTTTTTCTTGAATCTTGATTTTGTCCATGTGTGTATATCTATCTCAGCATCCTCATCTCAACCACACTAATCTTGTGTTCATGTTCACCCTTTGCCGCCCAACCCTGTGTTTCATACAACATTGTTGGTCTAATGGCGGTGCAGTGAAATTTGCACTTAAGTTTTAAAGTACTTTTTTGCTACATGTAAAACCAGAAGCTTTCCGCCATTTTGGCCAACTTACTTGGATCCTGTGATTTACATCATCCTTTATTTTTCCATTATCCTAAATAATACAATCTAGATACTTAAATTGTTTTACTTGTGGTGTTATATTTTCTTCCGTTTCATTTTTTTGTTAACATTTTCCCTTCCTATATGAACTTACACTCTATATACTCTGTCTTAATATGACTTATGCGCAAACCATATACTTCCTTGAATACAGAAACACTTAGATGATTGTCACTCTTACTAAAATACAAAACAAGACTTTAGCTTTAGTAGTATTTTGAAAATACATATCTGGAGCTCTAGTAGGAACTTCTAGGTCCAAAATTACATTTAGTTGATTTCAAACTTTTGTTGCCAAATTTGTCTCCTTCAAATCCTTCTAGATAAATCATCCCACCATCAATGTCCTATTAGCAATCTCTAATCCAAGCTTTAAGGACGACTTTTATCCTTGTGGAAGCTTGTTCTCACACCTCCAAACAACTCAAGAAACAGCCCAGACCATCCCTCTTCTGGTCTTTTCTCTCTAGAGCACAATTTCTTTTTGGTTTAGTTTTTTCACTTGAGTCTTACTCATGGATGCGAAAGCTATAGGTAAGCAAAAGTTTTCTTGACAAAATGAGTAAATGATGGAGCAAAAGTTTTCTCGACAAAATGACGGAGAAGATGAGGCAAAATTATGAAAGTAGTGTGGTGAAGGCCTTCTGCCAAAAGGGATAGAAAATGGGAATCAATTCCTTGATTCTTGTCCCATTGATTTTCTTGAGATCTTGAAGGGGGAAAAACAATTGTGAAATGAGAGTAGAAAGAAAAGGAATGTGTTAAGCACCTAAAGAAAGTGGAGAACCACACCTTAAAAGTTAGTTGTTAAGGAGGAAGAATCACTCTCCTTAAATACAACATCAAGCATTTCATACTATTCGATGTGGGACTTTGAACACCCCAAAATACCCAAGTCTCTAACAATACACCAGCCCTAGAGAGCCGATGTATAAGGTGGCTTCACTTTGCTGACACTGACCCAGCGGTAGCCACTTGGCTACTGGCTATCAGTATTTGGTATTTACGTTATTATTCAATATTTATCTTAATCCAACCTATACATAGTGCTTTCTGTGCCGTCGATAACTTATGCACTGATACCATTGTTAAGTACCTATGAAAATGGGGAACATACTTTAAAAGTTAGCTGTTAAGGTGGAAGAACCACTCTGCTTAAATACAACATCAAGCATCCCATACCTCTGGTTGTGGGACTTCAGGCACCCCATCATATCCAAATCCATATCAGAATGCCATTTTCTTCATGAAAGGTGAAAGGTGTGGTGATGACGCTAAGGGTGGTGTGGGTTTTGTCTCATTCCATCTATTTACTAACTCAACATGTGAATCCTATCCACATTAAATTTTTTAGAAGCATACTTAATTATTCCATAACATTATTCCCATTACTAAAAAGGGAGAATGTGTACTTGAGATTATAATTCAATATATATAGATTTTTTGCCCCTTTCAAAGTATAAGATGTATCGGATCCGAGTTCCACAAATGAGTGTCGTTAAAACTCCGCATAGGTTGCAATATATTTAGAGCATTAACATAGCTCTGTTTAGAGTAAGAATGTAAAATGACACAATAGCTTGTGCTTCTGATATGTTAATGCTAGGATTTGGCATACTTTTGTTGTAATTTAATTTCTGTGATGTTCTACCATTGTCTTTTAAAATAATATATCTTTAACTCTAAACCTGATACCTGGCATGCAGTTGTATATAACTCATATCAAAGAACACAATGATTGCTCATGTGCGATGCCATTATTACAGGTCCTAGAGTATCCTGGGTACAATTTTATTGGTCTTATATATGGGCCTGAAGGTGATAATCAAAAGCAACTCGAAAAGGTAAGGTCCATCATATTGGTATCTACATCTGATGATCGGAATTCGACAAGCGGTTGTCCTGATTGTGATTACCATTAAATTCTGCTTCCTTATATTTTATTTGAAATTTATTCATCTAATTCATGCATATCAGGAAACTGGTGCCAAGATTAAAGTACATGGAACCAAAGCAGACACTGGAGAGAAAGTACGTTCCTTAATAATATTAAGGTGCTTTTGTTCTGCATGAATCATTTTGAAGTACTTCTTCAATATGATTTTATCTGGAAACAACTATAATCAGTCTTGAAATTGCCTCCATTGATTAATTGTTTCATTTTTAGGGTGAAATTAAGCCAGGAACTGATATCACATGCAGTTACAAAGAGATGCATGTCAATATATCAGCTGATAGTTTTGATAAAGTGGATGCAGCAGTGTCCATCATTGAACTACTAATTTCCTCTGTAGCTGTGAGTGTTGGCATTTTATGCAATGGACATGTTTATTATTTACAGCGAGTTCAGTTATACTGATGCTATTTCAGTTATTTAATGTAACTGTTGCTATCTTCTATTCAGGGGAATTTAGTTTCTGGTTCCACACCCTCTGTATCTGGGGATGGCACTAATGTTCTGAGTCAAACCCAAGATGGGCTACCTTCTGGTCCAGTCTCTATGGGTCTGGAAAATCAGGCTGCAGCACAAGCAATAGCTGGCACACAAATGCATGGAAATCACCTTCAATACTCCAGTCCATGGTTTTCGGCAGTTCCGTCTCATAACCCTGTAATTGCTTCTGATAATATGCCCCCACAAAATCCATCAGATCTTGCTAGAACTCCCAATTTTCAGTCACAAACAATGAATCCTTCAAACATGCCTTCAGCCTTTGGTTTTCAACCTGTACCTTTCGCTGGATTCCACCTGGCTATTCCAAATCAACAATCTTCTGTGCAAGGACTACCTCCTAGACAGATTTTACAGCATTCACAGATGACAAGTTCCCTGGGTCACGTTGGACCCCCAAGAAATCCATCAATGATATCTGTACAAAATTGTTCCGCTCCTACAAATGTTTCAATGTCATTTCCGGTTACTTTAAGCCAATCGGTACAAGTAGGACAACTCCAGACATCAGGGTCTTCAATGCCTCGGCCTCTATCTGGTATGTCTCCTTTAACGGTGCCTAACCGCCCATTTATCCCTCCCAACAACACTTCTGGACAGAATGGAGTCACTATTAAAATGTCTTCAGATCTGAACAGTATGGGGCCAATGGCTCCACCCCCAAGACCTCTATCTGTACATCCACAACCTGATGTTGCGTATAGGCCACTACAATCAAATATGTCAATGATGCCTCGACCTGCTGCTTTTCCACCACAGCAATCAGGAACTTCCCCTGGACTGCCATCATCTTTGGGAGCAATGGTTCCCCCAGTACCCGCAACTACTCATTCATCTGCAAACCATTTATCTCGACCTCTTTCATTTCCTTCACCAGGAATGGCTCCTTCAGGTCCATTACCGCAGCAATCAGGAACGCCTAATTCTGCATCTGGAGTTTCCTCTTATCACACCCATGTAAAGCCACCAGTCTTGATGCCCTCAACTTCAGGAAATTTCACTTTTCAATCACAGCGGCCCAGTGCAGATAGTCAAGTGATTTCCGGACCGAACAGTCAAGCTACTATACAGGGTGGTATATTTGGTGCCCCTGATAAAGCTTTTCAAGTCTTTCCAAGGACGCAAGTTCCCAACCAGATGGATCAAACTCAAGCTCATGCATCCGCTGTCCCCTTTGGCGGAAGATCTGGTCTGGTCCCTATTCCACCTAGACAAGCTGCATTCCCATATGCTGGTCAACCTGGTCCTAGATCTCCAGTCCCACAAATGGGTATGAGGAACTTAATTTCTCCTCAAATGCCCAATTTTCCCACTGCTGGTGGTGTACCAAGAAGTGCGCACATCCAGCAAAATTATCCTGCTCCGAGAACATGGGCAGGTATACCCATGCCCCCAAATCATAAATTTGGTAATCCCTCCATTGCTTCTGGTAAGCGGGCATATCCTGCAGACCAGATTTATGATCCTTTTTCACCTACTTCAATTGCACCTCCACGGCAGAAAGGTAATCCTGGAAAATAACACAATTTGTTAGGGCTACAGATTATATTGACAGTGAAAATTTAGGCTGTGTTTGGATTATGTTTGAGACAGAAATACAGATACAATATATCAGAAAACTTGTTTGGTTGCGAAAGAAACAACTTTTCTGTACTTGCTAAAACTGGGGACATAAATATGTCTCGTTATCTCTATCTGAGAGTCAGTATCCGAGCACAGCCTAATTAGGGTGCAGTAGTTGGTGGACAGATCTGATGTTGATTACATTGGTTAGTGAAGGTATAATAGTCGTTATTAATTCCTGAGTAAGAAGATAGATCAAAATCTTAACAGATTGTAACCAATATCATCCTTTTTACTTTATCATTTCCTTCGGATTTTTCCTATCAACTACGTTGCACTAAAGCTCGATTTGATTGGCAGTAACTAAATATTTCATGTGTCGTTCTTCCCTTTTTAGCAATATGTAAAAAACAAATCGAAATAGTCATCCTTTTTGGTCACATCTTAGTAACTAAATCTGTAGTTCAAAAATTGTCCTCATTCATACTTCTGGTTGCTCTTGGAAGGCAGTGCACATATATTTGGTTCCCCAACAGAATTAAAGAAGAAATTTTGGTTCCTTCCCTTTTGCTATTTAATTCATCTTATGTGATTCTTTTGTGCTGCATAATCAACCAGACCATGTTCTTTATGCGTTATGGATCCTTTTTATGTCATCATAGTTTGTTTCTCAGCCATTAACAAAGACAAACTATGACATCTAGGACATAGTTGTTTGTTCTTGTTTGAACTTTAGGCCAAGGACTAATCCGTCACGTACTCAACTCCATTAAGGGTTTGTCGCTAACCATACAAGACGGGATTTAAACTTCCGACATTTGCTTAAGCGGACTAGTGAACTAACTACTAGATCAACCCAACTTGGTTACTAATATTTTGTCAGCCTAAATATCTATAAGTATAAAGCATCGGATAAATTATAATTCTAACACTTAGCAGGCAAATAATAATAATAATAATAATAATAATATGGTTTGGTGAGAAGTGAAATTTCCAAAATTGACTATTATTTCATATTTATAGGAATATGGGGTGAGATTGGTAATTTTTACATTTTGTTGAATTATAATTATATATGAAAAATCAAGGTTTCAGAATAATATATTTGAAATTTAATAAAAAAATTATTATTAGAAAATTAGGATGAGCAACCGATTTAGCTACAAAAAATTGGTTGCTATTAAGAACGGTAATGTTCCATCGGAGACTAATTTAGCGATGGAAAAATTGGCTGTCGAAATTGGTCACTAAGTTTTGGTTGCTAATTAGTGAGTGATTTAGCAACTGAAATATTGGTCGCTATTTAGCGATCGACTACCTCAGCAACAGATTTAACGACGGAAAATTTGGTCACTATATAACAATTTATCTTGTTAGCTATCGATTTAGTGATTGAAAATGTTTGGTATGAGTTTTGTAGCCTTAGTTGAAAATCAGTTGCCAAATCTTAATGACTAACCTCGGTCGCTATTTTAAATTTAGATTTTAAGGACTATCAAAATTGATTGTTAAATCGGTTGCTAAATTGATTGTTATACTGATAATTTCTTGTTGTGATATTTCATGCGATAGCTATCCAACTATCTATAAATAAAAAACGCCTAATGAGGCGGTCCAAAAATCCTAGCCCTCCCCGCCTAACGGCAGGCATAGCCCGTCAAATATCTTTTTTTTTTTACTTTTAACTATTAAATAATATATATAAAGGCATAAAAAATTATCTCCTATTTTTTACTTTTAATTATTATAATTTCTAAAAGTATAAACAAATTATAATTTTTATATTCACAAATATTAAAGTCTTTGTAATTATAAATATCTAATAAATATAATTATAAACCAAGTTTTCATCCAAAACATAATTATAAAGATTGTTCCCAAAGCAAAATAAATATAATCCAAAATATAATTATAAATATTGTCTCTAAAACAAAATAAATATAATCCAAAATACTCAATTTTCATATTCATTCTCTTGTAAGTTGGGTTGGGGGAAGTTGGGTTTTGGTAAAAAAAATTGTAAAAATACCCCTTGCTAAAAAAATTCTAAGCCCGGCGAAAAAGCCCACCCCGCTAAAGCCCGCGGTTTAAGCGGTGCGGGTTAAGCGAACTTTTACTATTTGACGGTCCCAATTTTTCAATCTAACCCGCTTTTTTGGCGGGTTACGCGGGCCGGTCCGACGAGTTTAGACCCGTTTGCCACACCTAATAAATAGGTTCATAAGGCTTGAGACACAATAGAGAGAAAAATAAGAAATAAGAACAAGTATACTTGTGCTATCATAAATAATATATGTGCATGTAAAAGTAAATATATTATTGAGAGTGTAATATAATATCTCAATTATAATGAGATATACATATTAGAGAATATTAATATTAGAATTTTTTATTTCTACTCCTCTATTTCTTTTTACTTAACTATTTATTTTATAACAAATTAATGTATTGATGATTTATTTAAGGATAAAATATGAGGAAATATGATATGTAGGGGAATGTTAGGTGACCAAGTGGTAACAAAAATGAGAAATCGGTTACTATTGGGTCAAATAAAAAAAAGAGATTGATTATCTAACATTTATCAATTAATAACATACCGTGTGTTTAATTTTAGAGGAAAAAATGTGCACGATAGAGTGTAACAATTAATTAAATAGAAGGAGCTAAATGTAATTATGACAATATTAGACGAAAGAAAAAATGAAAAGAAAGACCACCTACCATTTATTCCTTTTCCTAAATATATAATTTGTGACGCAAACACCAACTATTTGCCGTATGAAGATTGAAGAGAAAAGCTCTGACTTTTTGGGTGTTAGCAGAATTGATGCGATCTTTTAGTTAGTTGAAAAATTAATTATGAGGTTACATAAGAATAAATTAAATACCACACCTAAGGAAGAAAATGAGAACTTTTTATTTTAAATATTGGAGTCGTAGTGGTGTTTTTTTAAAATGTGGACTGTTGGGGTGTTATACTCAAATGTGAAATCGTTTAACTAGAGAAGCAGAAATCAGATCATCTGATTTATTAGAGTTACAGAAATTGGACCGTCCGATTTTTAGAAGTATACAAATCGGATCGTTCGATTTGTAGAGATACAGAAATCAGACCGTCCGATTTGTGTTAAAAAAATTAAAAAATTTAAAGTACGGACCCTCCGATTTGTGTATTTTCCACAATTTTAAAAACACCAAAAATTACAACATTAAAGTATATCATCACTTCTACTTCCATAACAAAAAAAATTAGCCAGAAAAAAGGGGAAAGAAAATGACTAGACAGCAGCATTTAGACCCAACAACTTTCATAGTTCAGTGTAGTTTACTAATAATAGAAAGGCAGAATTAATTTTAGTTTTGAACAACAATTATAGGAATTGAAAAGAAAAAAATTTACAGAAATATATGAGAACGAGATAGACACATACATTAGCCAATCATAGCAAAAACACTAGAAATGGATAAACTTCTTTATAAGTACATACAAATGTAAGAGGTGGTAAACTTTTTCCATTTGAAGTTTCTTTTTTCCATAGAGAATCCTTCTTGTCCATACTACATTGCTACAAGCTTTTGAAAAATTGAAAGTTCAAATGAGATAGAAGTTAGAAATGAATACAGTTGGTAAAATTACACAAATGACCCCAGTCACATGCCACCTATTTCCCTTGCCACCATCGCTCTTTTCTTGAGCACTTGAGCTTGTTCCATTCTTAGCTCCACCTGTAAGACCATTATTAATCGCAGCTTCTTAGTTTTTTCCAACTTTCAAACCAAAGTAGAGGGCTTCATTTATGAAAAACACAATAAATAATAATAATAATAACAAGAAAGTCATTCAAATAAAGATATTTAAAATATTTTTTTAAGATATTTTTTAACATTTAAAATTTAACATATTTAATTAATTAAACCATGTTATTTCTATCATAATTAGATTGGACAAACTCATTTAGTTGAAAAATTAATGAATCAAATCTTAAATCGATATAAATTAATACTTTTTTTTATAAAATATANAAATTATTAAAATATTTCTATATATATAATAAGAATATTTTAGTTATTTTTTATAATAAGAATATTGTAATTATTTTCTATAAAAAATATTAATTTAGACCGATTTAAGATTTGGTTCATTGATTTTTTTGCCAAATCAATTTATTTTATCTAATTTTGATAAAAATAATACAGTTTAATCAAATATATGTATTAAATTTTAATTACTAAAAAATATTTAAAAAAATAATTTAAATATTTTTATCTGAATGACTCTATAATAATAATAATAATAATAATAATTACCACTAGAAACTGGGGTGGAAGTCTTGGTTTTGGTGGATTTTCCAAACCCCTCAAACACCTTAGCATCAGGAGAGTTAGGTGGCAAATGCAAAAGATCTGAAAGAATCCAAAACCAATTTATGTGTGGAGCAAAACGGTATATGTATATATTTGGGTGGAAACTCAGGTCGAGTCCACTTCACGTGAAATTAATAGTTGAGAATCTTTAAATGATTTGACTAATTTGAATAAATTTTTATTTAATAGTTCTCAACTATCAACTTCTTCACGTGAAGTCAATTGCAGTTGAGTTTTCACCATATATTTGATGAGATAGAGAGAGAGACTTACCGACGCACTGGGAAATATTAGATGGTGCATGACAAGAAATAGGAAGTTGAAGAGCGAGGGTGGCATTGATGGTAATGCCAAGGTTAGGATCGTTGCGATCTTTGATGAGGATGCAGATGCATTTCTTGCTCTGATCAAGAACCACTTTGAGGCCACTGCAGCAGTCTATGGTGGGGATCTTGGCTTGTCCACTAACATAAGGGATACAGGGAGCTAGCCCAATCAGTTTCTCTGCACATTCGTCTCTGTCTTTCGCCAAATCACACCTTGCAAAACCAACCAACAGCACTAATATGCTACAACACAATCTTAGATCACTCATCACTGCCATGGAACAATCCTAGTAGCTCTGCCTCTCTGCCCACGCCTCTTTTATGCTTTACTTCTGACTAGTTACATTTTCATTTTATTACGAAAGAAAAAGTTTAAGAGGCAATACTTTTATTAAAATCTAATTAGTATTTAACTAATAAAAAGAGTGTGTAATTTTATATTATTAAATATAATTTTATATAATTAAAAATATTAATAATAGTTAATTAATAATTATAAATCATGAAATATATTGTCCTCTAGTATTACTGATGATTATAAAATTATTGTTTTAATGTCATTTTAAAAGATTTAGCATTTAGATTTAGAATTAGGATTTAAAATTTAAATTTAAAAGAAATAATTGATATTAATTAAAAAAAGTTTACTATCTAATTGATTTTTTTTTACTTATTAAAAATTTGTCTTATTTTACGTGATTTATTCCAAATTTGGTGTAAGAGAACTGAATTATTAAGACAAATTTTACAATTAGACCAAATTTATATTATTAATGTTCAAAGTTTATTATAATATAAATTTGGTCTAATTATAATTATTTATAAATTATTAATGATTTTAATCTTATTTGTTAATATTAATTGTTAATGTTAATGATTGACGAACGTATTAGATTAAAAACAATGATACGTATAAAAATGATCCTTTCTTTATTTTTAAGACATGATATTTTATAATTTTTATTTTACTGATAAAATACTAAAAAATTACCATCAGATGAATATTTGAAGGAAGGAGAAGAATTCATCTTAAAATTCAACTTTATCATAACTAAAATTTATTATAGAAATTAATTTATAAAATAATATTTTATATCTAAGTCTTTTTATTAAATAAGTCTAATTAAATTAGTCTAACATAACAAAAATCAGTTATAATTAATATTATTCTAAATTTTATTATTTAATTTAATTAAATTTAGTTTATAAAAAAATTTAAATATATAATATTACTCTCAATCCATATACAAAAATCATATAATATTAAGATCCTAATTAACACTTTTGCTCAAATTAATTCCTTCACAAGATTCTTAATTAAGAATGCGTTTGGTTCTTTTATTCTTTTACAAAAATTATCTTTTTATTTAAAGAAATTAGTTTTTCTTATATTTGTATAAATTTTATTAAATAGTAATACAAAAGGTTGAAAAAGAGATTTTTGAACATTCTTAAAGTCAGCTTTTAACCATTTTAATTGCATAGAAAAACTAATTTGTAAAATCAATTTTTTGAAATCATACACAAACACAATGTTTTACTTTTTTTTTAGGTCATACAAACATACTCCTACTCACGTACACTACACAATAAAGCTCTTTGTAATCACTAATATAAGTATCATTATTATATATAGCTAAAACTCAGATATTAACTTCAAGTAAAGTTGATTGCACCTAAGTTTCTACCTTATATATATTGGGAATAGATATAATTTGATAATGTAAAATGCACGTGGAAGAAGTACATTTCTTTGGACTAATTCGTGGTAAATTTGAACTTTATTTAAAAGTCTATTATTAGCTAATAAGTTACTGTATGCATAAGATAAAATTTAAATCCCTGACACTTACTTAAACAGAGGAAAGAGTTGACCATTTGACCAATCCAAATTAATTAAAAGTATTCTTCTTTAAGAATATAAGTATTCTTCACCTAACTACTTCCTAATTCTGCTTTCATTTGCAGTTTTGAAAATAGACGTTGAGATCGTATAAAGTGTTTCCTTGGACTTAGGAATATCTATGGAAGCTTTTGCAGGTATGTATTTATAGAATGCACTCTTTTCTCATTAAATTGAGTTAAATTATGCCTGGTCAAAACTACATCACATACAACAAAAAACAAACAAAAGAACGCATATTAAATTGAACTGCCTAAAATTAAAACCAAAAAAATTATTTTTTCTTAATTAAATCAATTAACATTCGATATCATGGGGTATGTTTAAAATAAGCTCAACATTTATGTGCTTATTAAATGTGCCACATTTATATAGATCATTAAATTTTATGAGATTAAAATTAAAGGCTAATATAAAAAAAGAGTATTGATGGACTTTAATAAATACAGAATATCATAGTACATAAATATTTCATTAATAATAATATTAACAATTTTACCACGATAAAACATATACCCACATTATCGAAGAAAAAAAATTGTCTAAAGTAAGTATGTTAGTAAAGTTATAAAGTAATTCATGTTATCTTTTAATTTGTAACTTTTATTATTTATAAATTTTATTATTTTATTTAAAAATAATTAAATATTTATTATTTTAATTTATTAATTTGTTCACCTTAAAAAACTTTAATGCATTGCTAAGTTTGCGAATCTTTCTGAACTTTCTGATATAAATCTCGATGAGAAGAAATATGTTGTTATTTTAGTTGACAACCTGACAACAACCCGTGACTAATTGAAACTATTTTATTTTCATTTTTCTCTATCCCGTGATTATTTTGCATCTACCCGTGATTAACTTCTTAATTTTTATCCAAATTGGTAAGTTGGACCCACATAAAAACATACCACTTTACGGAACTTAAGAGCCACGAATTCGGTTTTCTCACAATAAAAATTTGGAAAAATATAGTGAAGGTAAACCAGATCGAATGTGAATTTTAAAAAAAAAAATAAATAATGAAGGTATTTTTGTTCAGACTTGTTTTATTCTTTTGAGTTTAAGAATTATTTGAATAAAATTGTAAAAAATAGATTAGAAATATGATATTGTCACCATCTATCTATTCTAAATTTTTTATATTTCGAATTTTTTATTCTCAACGATGATATGGTAATTATATCTGTAAAAATTTTAACACTCAAATTAATATGGGTCAAGAATTAAGATAGAAATTATACATGAGTACATTTATTTAAAATAGTATATATATCTAAGTTTAATTGATTTTAAGATAGTAAAAATTGTCTTTTTTACTAGTTAGTTTTTATTTGAGATATTTTTTTATGATTATCTTTTTATGAGATGCTCTCTTTTTTTTATATCATGCTCTTTTTTTGTTCTCTTTAATTAACTCTATTTATCATCAATATTATAACTTTTTTTTTTTAAAGTGAAAATAATAGTTACAGTATTACCACTAAATTCATAAAGTTAAGTGATGAGGAATTAAGTGGATTGATTAAATTATTATTGTGGTAACGTCTTAGAATCCGAAATGATGCATGATCATCAAACATTCAAACTAGTTCTTTTATACTTGAGATACTCTTGAACTCAATTCTTAAAAATAATAGATTTAAAAAATAGTCTAAAATATACCCCAAATAATATTTAAGCTTCAAATAAAAAATAGTTAAATATCAAGATTTATATACGTGTAAAATTCATAATATTATATATTTTATGTTATAGAATAATAAAAAATAACTACACAAAAAAAATTTATTAATGTAATTGTATCTTAATTTGTTTTTTTATTTCATTTGCAAAACAATTATATTTATATCTTTTAATTTTTAATACGTATTTTTTATTTCATCAGCAAAATAATTGTATTTTTCTTTTAGGATAACCAATTGCATTTATTATTATTATTATTATTATTATTATTATTATTATTATTATTATTATTATTATGGATTGTAATTGTATATTATCATAAACAAAAAAAAAATTAGACAAGCTCTATGCCAAAAAAAATGAAAACAAGGTCTGATGGGCTAAAAGTCCAATTACTAAAATGTGAATGTACGTATTCACATTTTTTGAACAATTATAGGCTATCAATTTTATATAAAAATAACTGAATGTAAGTATTCACATTTTTTAAAACATTCTTTATTCTTCAATATGGTGCTATTTCATCATAACAACCAGTACACTAAAAAAAACATTACAACCTCCATCTTTTTCCAATTTAGTGGAAAGTTTTTTCTTCTTCTTCAATACTTATTCTTCACCAGAAATGCCAAAATCACTTCTACTTCTTTAAGTAGCATGCTGTCAACAACACTGAACAAAATATCTCTCTCTCTTTTTCTCTCTCTCTCAAGGATGAACAAAAAAAAAGACGGAAGACAACACACTCTAACTTAGGTTTTTGTTTATTTTAAAGTATTAAAAATTAAAACTGAAAGGAACGAAACTAGAGGGACGACTGGACAATGGTGGGACGACGGCGATAAGAAAAACGTAGGTGAAAAGACTTCAGAATTTATCACTTTTTTCTTTGAGAGAGAGAAAAGAGATTGAAAGTGAGGACTCAGGAAGGTGAGAGGTATTCCAAGAGTTATCTAAAACATTGATTTAGGACCTGAACATGAGGTCAAGACTCTTTATGAGGCAGCGTTTGACTTGTTTTTACGTCGAGGTGCCGCCGTCCGAGTTCCTCGTGAGGAGGTGGGAGTGGTTCTTGTAAGACACTCTGGTGCTTAAGTTAGCAAGGGTTTTAAGCAGATTTTTAGTAGATTAAAATCAGGGGTGCAGGTACATATAAGTAAAAGGGGGCAATGCCCCCCTCCCAAATTTTAGTTTTTATTTTAAAAAAAAATAGTCTAGTCCCCCCTTTCTTTATTTCTCAGCCCCTCCCTTTTTGTTCCATAACTTTTTCAGCCCCTTTTTAATTCCTACAAAAAACCCAGCCTAATAGCCTATTCTCCATCCCCTTTTTTTTATTTTCTAGCGTACAACCAGTCTCTCTATCCCCTTTTTTTATTTTCCAGCGTACAACCAGTCTCCCCCTCTCTCCCTTCCCGCCTTTACTTTCTAAAATTTCAGGTAACAACTTTTTCTATTCTTCTTCTTTTTTATCTCTTTAATCTTCTTATCTTTTACCTCTTTGACTCTTATTTTTTTTGTTTTTTGCAGATTAAAAAAAAGATAGTAGTTCAACAAGTGACTCTTCACTCCTCTTTCACAAAAAAGATTATATTTTTATTCTTTTTTATATATTTAGTTACTTACTTAATTAGTTAATTTATTATTATTTGTTAATTAAGTTTATGTTATTATATATTAATTTGTATATTTAATTTTTTTATTAGTTAACTATTTAATTACAATTTTATATTATTTCAAGTTCAAATTACGCCTTTATTCTAGTTGCTATTGGATTTGAACCCAAGCTTAGACACCCGAAGGATACCCCAGTCGATACTAGGATGTTAATATTATTGTTCTGAATTTTAATATTTTATTTTAAATTGAAATATAATTTTTATATTTTATAAAGATTTAGACTGTAATTTACACTTTTTGCTAAATATATTTTTAATTATAAGAACTTATTTGGCCATTTGAATTATGAGTAAGTTCAAAATCATTGATACATTTAAAAAAAAAAGATCAAGAGAATGAAGATGCTTCTACTATTACTACTCCAATACTTGAGGGGTCATCAAATTTCATTACTTCAAGTTCTCCATTGAATAGCTCAAAGCGTCCACGACTTCTTCCAAATTAACTGGATGTTTTTCGTTTGGAAAGAGATCCTGGAATGCGACCAATGATTTGGAAGTTTCCTCCAAATAAAAGAGATGAAATCCGTCGGGCTTATATTAAAGTTGGACCAAATCAACCAATTCTTGATAATTATCTATTTTCTGGTGATAAAAGTCATCGTCGCTTTCAAGCTTCATGGTTTAAATTGTTCCCATCTTGGTTAGAATATTCTATAGAAGATGATGCTATATATTGTTTTCCATGCTTTCTTTTTGCTAAGGAACATTCAATTAATACGGGTTCAAATGCTTTTATTGATAATGGTTTCAGAAATTGGAAGAAAGTAAATAGTGGAAAAGAATGTGCTCTTTTGAATCACATTGGCAAAAATTCCAACTCATTCCATCATAAGACGCTGAAATCATGTAATGATTTGATGAAACAATCACAACATATCGACAGACTTTTTCATAAGCAAACATTAGAAGAGATTGAAAAGAATCAAATTCGACTAGGAGCATCTATAGATTGCATTAGATGGTTGACATTTCAAGATTGTGCATACAGAGGACATGATGAAAGCCAAAGTTCAAGCAACAGAGGTAACTTTTCAGAAATGTTGAAATTTTTGGGATCTTACAATGAAAGAGTGAAAAAGAATGTTTTGAAAAATGCTCTTAAAAATGCTAAGTATACTTCAAATGATGTCCAAAAAGAAATTCTACATATTCTTACTACTAAGGTGAGAAATCCAATTAGAGAAGAGATTGGAGATGCCAAATTTTGTATTATTGTTGATGAAGCTAGAGATGAATCTAAAAAGGAGCAAATTACCATTATTTTGAGATTTGTTACTCTAGATGTAACACCCTAAGTTAAATCCTATCTATGAATGTCTTTAAATAAGATGCCACACTTGATAGAGATAGAAAATGAACTTAATCATTATGCAAGGGAGGAGGAAGTGCGTGTGAAGGGAAAAACGAGTAGCACTAAAACGATGGAAGTGAATATAATAAATATGAAATAATAACTTATCCATGAGTATGGTTCAAAATAAAATGCTTAGAGGTAATTATAACAAAGAAACTAATACGTCATAACTAATTTCGTCGAAGAGGCTCCCATACTTGTATCCCATCCTATCCTTGATCGGGACCCTTCAGTTATTCACGAATTGGGGTACCAGTGGTCTTCCTCCAACACCTTTTCGTGCAGTGAAGATCCGGTTCCGTTATGTGGGATGAACTAAGACTCGACGGGGTGCCGAGGTGGGTGATCCACCTTTGGACTTTCGCAAGGATTCGACTCCTCCTCTGGATCCTCCTCCATGGTGTCTTTCTCCTGGTCAGGGTTGTCAGATTCTTCTTCCTCTGTCTCGGAATCTGATTCGAGATGCACCACTTCGGATGACCGTTTCTTGAATGCTGAAGCGTTCTTATCTAAGAAGGTTACGACGGGCAGTTGGGATTCTTTCTCCCGAACTCTCGACCTAAGTAGACAGTTTGGAGTACGGTAGTTGTTGTCGTAACTACCCACGCGTGCTTCGAGGGGTCGTACTCAGAAGTTACCTTTGGGGGCACTGCGTCGTCTCTATCCGCCGTGCCATGTTCCTCTGGAGACAGTATGAGAAAAGAAAATGGATGAGAACCTAAGGTCTCAGTAGGAGTGCTATGCAACACCTCCATGCCTATCTCCAGCCCACGTGCGAGATTTTAAAAGAAGTCGTACGACATGATCAAACTTTGCCTTATACTTTCTCTTTTCCTTAATTTATAACTTTTATGAAAGGTATTGAGCTCAAACCGGTATAAATGAAAGTCCCCTTCCCTTACCGAAGGTTCTTATCTCGAATGTCTTGGCGATCACCTTCCCTTACCGAATGATCATCTCGATCGATCACCCTCCCTTACCGAGGAATCATCTCGATATCTTGTCTTTGGGGGTCACCTTCCCTTACCGAAGGATCATTCCCTCAGTTTAATTTACAATCAAGGTTATTTAGACATACACAAGAAAATAATTATATCAATAAAGATATCTTATTATATAAAATTGATGTGAGTCCCCTTCCCTTACCGAAGGTTCCCAAAAGTTTGTCGATCACCTTTCCTTACCGAATGATCATCTCGATTATCTTGCCTTTGGGGGTCACATTCCCTTACCGAATGATCATTCCCTCAGTTTAATTTACAATTAGGGTTGTTTAGGCATACACAAGAAGAGATTCATGCGAGAATAGATCATGCAAAAGTAAATCATGCAAGAGGAGGGACATCTAAGATGATAAAATGAGCATGTTAAATAATTGAATAAGATGGTATAAGAAAGTAGGTACTCTCGACTCTAAAAGGATATTAATAATGGAATGTATAAAAGATCATATAAATGTACATCATAAAAATAAGGTATTTTAAATAGTTGAATAAAATATTATAAGAAGGTACTCTCGACTCTAAAGAAATATTAATAATACAATGGTATAAAAGTTCATATAATTTCACATAATAAAATAGGGTTTATTAAATAGTTGAATAAAACAATTACAAGAAGACGTGTACTTTCAGTTCTAAAAAAATGTTAATAATACAATGGTATAAAAGATCATATAATTGCACATAATAAAATAGGATATATTACATATTTGAATAAAACAATTATAAGAAGATATGTACTATTAACCCTAAAAAATATTAATGATATAATGGTATAAAAGGTCATATAAATGCACATGGTAAAATTAAAGTACATTAAATAATTAAATAAAACATAAGAAGGTATTTACTAATGAATCAAGAGGACATAAATGACATAATAGATAAACATGATCAATGTGGATAAGGGATGAGTAAAAGAAAATTAATGCCATAAGACACAAGAAAGATGGTAACCATGCATGGATGGAAGAAAATAAAATAGAACATATTACATGCCAACATAAAAGTAAGAAAAGCATAATTCCCTACTCTTTTTCTAACGCCTCTTTTATTGCCTATGAGCTTGCCTCTTGTATTTGCACACGAAATATTTGCGTAGAGGGAGAAGGGGAAGGATTAGTGTTTGAGAGGAGTGATCTTCTACCTATGGATGTACCCCTATTTATATACTTTCAGTGGTAAGGTGGTTAGGATAATTTTAAATTCAAAAGAATGGCGGTTATTAGATTCCTATCCATAATTCAAAATTCTAAACCCATCTCCTAACTGACTTTCAAAATTCGAATTTGATTTTGTTTCTAGAAGGGGCGAAGGGAGGTTGTTACACTAGATGGTTTTGTTAAAGAGAGATTCTTTTATCTTGTGCATGTCACTGATACTTGTGCAATAACTTTAAAGAAAGAATTGATTTCTTCCTTTCTCATTAAAATCTCCAAGTTGAAAATATTAGGGGTCAAGGGTATGATGGTGCTAGCAACATGCGGGGTGAGTGGAATGGTTTGCAAGCTTTGTTTCTTAAAGATTCTCCACAAGCATACTATATACATTATTTTGTTCATAGGTTACAATTAGCATTGGTGGCAGCTTCAAGAGAGGTACTTCAAATTCATGAATTTTTTACTCAATTAAACTCTATTGTCACTATTGTTAGTGCTTCTTCAAAAAGATATGATCAATTACAAGAAACTCAAGCAATTGAAAATGCAAACTTTGTTGCTCAAAATGAATTAGAAACAGGCAAAGGTGCGAATCAAATAAGCACTTTACAAAGAGTTGGGGATACTCGATGGAGCTCTCACTTTAATTCTATTTGCAGTTTGGTAAAAATATTTACTGCTACCAACATTGTTCTCAATAATATCATTGAAGACGGGACAACTTATGCACAAAAAGGTGAGGCTTATGGTGTTAGTAAAATATTATTGTCATTTGAATTTGTTTTCACTTTGTACTTGATGAAAGAGATTATGGGAATCACTAATGTTCTTTCCCAAGCAATGCAACAACAATCTCAAGATATTCTTAATCCAATGCATATTGATTTTACATCAAAGTTACTTCTTCAACAATTAAGAGATGGTGGATGGTGCAATTTTCTTGCAAATGTTAAAGATTTTTGTGAAAAGTATAAAATTGAAGTCCCTAATATGAGTGCAGAATATGTTTTTGGAAGAGGTCGATCTTGTCAACCAAGTGTGACAGTTGAGCATCATTATCGAATAGATATATTCTTGGCAACAATTGACTCTCAAATACAAGAGTTGAATAGTAGATTTAATGAGCAAACAATAGAGCTTTTGACTTTGAGTTGTGCTTTGGATCCTAAGGACAATTTCAAATCATTTAATATTGAAGAAATTAGCAAGTTAGCAGAGAAGTTTTATCCTCTTGACTTTTCTTCTAATGAGCTAAATATTTTGAAATCTCAGTTGCAACATTATCAGCATGATATACCAAATCATTTGAAAGGCATTGGTACACTTTCTGAATTGTGCAACAAGTTGCAAGAAACGGGAAAATCAAGAACTTATCACATAGTTGATAGATTAATACGTCTTGTTTTGACTCTACCAGTGTCTACAGCAACAACAGAAAGAGCTTTTTCAGCAATAAAAATTGTTAAGACAAGACTCCGAAGTAAGATGGCTAATGAATTTCTTGCAGACAATTTGGTTATCTATATAGAAAAAGAATTAGCAGCTATTTTCGACACAAATTCAATTATAGATGATTTTGAAAATAGAAAAAAACGTCGAATAGCCTTTTCATGATACAAAACTGTAAGTGGTAATTTTTATATATTATTGTCTTACTTTGATTGAGATTATATATATATATATATTTTAATTTTATCAATAGAAATAGTAATATAAAATATTTGTAGTAAATTATTAAACACCGCCCCCCCTAAATAGTTAGCCTAGCTCCGCCCCTGATTAGAATGTAAATTATACCTGAGAGGTGCAATGTATTTATAGTTGAGTCGATAACCACCTTTGTTGAAGTAGTTCTATCTTTATTTATGGATAACTGTTTTCTTTATCTTAGGAGTTTGTTGGAATCTATCTTTTAGGGAGGATAGAGATAGTGGGAGAGATTTGTGGAGGCATTTACTAGCTTGGGCAAGTAGAGTTGGGCTCCTTCGCGGTGTCCGACCTCTTTAAGGAGGTCGGGTGGGAGTTGGAGACCTCCTTTTTGGATTGAGTCTTTTACCTTATTGGGCCTGGCTTTATTTGTTGGGTCAGTGTATGAATAGTTCCCCTGCTTGAGTCTTGAGCTTTTAAGGAGCCGTGTTCAAGAAAGTCGTGGCTTTTGTTTCAACATCGGGTACTCCACCTTTTAGAAGTCGGGTACTAGATATGTTTTTGAAAATTTGAATGTTGCCTCCTTAAATGAGGGGAAAACGTTGCGTGGCAGTTTCTTTGGGATCTGTACACATCTTTAAAGAGGGGGTGGTTGAGGATCATTTTGCCCCTTCTCTCTTATAAAAACATTTTAGCTCCTCTTCTTCTTCTTCTTCTTCTTGTTTTTCCATTTTTGAAAAAGCTTTCGTTGCTCCCTTTCTTTGCGAAAAAGTCTTCTCTTTCTTTTCTTGCTTTTTTATTACTCTTGGTTCTAAGATTTGTCCATCTTGAATTTTTTGAAGGTTCCGCCTTGCTAGTATGGAGAGAAACGTTCGTGGTTTGCTATTTGATGTGCCCCTCCTCTTTTTGAATTTTCATCAAGGTTTGTGCTTTTGTTTATTTTCTGGTAATCTAGTAAAGTTGTTGACATGAGACTATTCTAAATGGTCCTGAATAATGGTATTGACGCTATTATTTTGTTGCTTTTTTGTCGTCGATTCTTGGGATTTCTTTGATGGCTTTACCTAACTATTTGTTGTTTTATTTATTGCTAAGAAATATTTTTGAACTATTTTCACTGTTTGACATTACTGTCGAGTGTTTAGCTATCTTTCAAGAATTTTGAGGGTCAGTACAGTAGTCATTTATAAATGCTGAATGTATTTGTGTTGCCTCCAATGGTGTTGCTACCATACGATAATTTTGTCACGGGTAGCATAGGAGGGACACCATTTTCCATCCTTTCTGTATGTAGAGGATCTTTGAAATTGCGCTTTGGTTTCACTTGCTTTTGCCCGACTTCTTTTAGACGACGTTCGAGTTCTTTCTGTAACGATTCCTTTATTTTGTAGGTGTAGCTTTTATGTCGCACTTTGTCGTTCTCAATATATCGACAAAAATTCTCCCTAATCTCTTAAATTGGGTAGATGCCCCATCCTTTCTTGTGTCCTCGTAGTTGATAAAGACTACTGCAAGGTATTTCGTAGACATCATAGATTATGTGATAATAGAGAGGATGAGGGGAATTACGAGATGATAGTGCCCGATACCGAGGAGAGAGTATGCTTCCCTCCTTTAGATAAGTAAGAACGCCCATGCATACGACTACTTCTTCACCAAATTAGGCATTTGACTTCCTTTTTCCGATTTTGAGATAAATATCCTTTGAGCTTGTAATGTTGTTCCTTCTCAGTTTCATCCAAATTACGGGGCTTTCTTAAAAAAATTCCAACTTTTATGTCGGGAGCTTGATGTCAGTCCTTCTGTTAAGGTCTTCTTTCATCTTTTCGTGTTGATGAAACCCGGGTAGTCGAAAGAGAAGTCTTCTTGATTTTCTTTTCGCGCTATTCAGGATAGGAAATTTTTTTCTATTTTCAATGAGTTATTTCACGACTTTAAGAACCATTTCTTCAAAGTTTTTTCAATAGGTTTTCTATTTTGATGTTTTAATTAAATAAGAATTAAGAATAAAAAAAACCCGTGGAATTTAGTATAATAAAAACAATATTTTCTAAAAATAAACGAACTAGTTGTCTATTTTAATTTTAATAATATTAACATTATTTGGGTCTATAAAAATAGATATAGAGGTTTATCTTCAAAATGTATTAAATAGTTTGGATTCATTAAATAAAATAGAGAATAAAACTTTATATTCAAATAAAATACTTATCTAAGTCTGTCAAATTGTTATAATAACTTTTCAAATGAGGTGCTCATTCTTCTTTTCCTTCTCCTTCTCTGTTTTTCTCCTTCTCCTTCTTCTCATCCTCGTATTTCTTCCTTCTACTTCTTTCAAATTTGTACGGGTTCTTCTTCTTCCATTCTTCTTTTCCTCTTTCTTCTTCTCCTCCTTTTTCTTCTTCTACTTCCAAATTTGTACATGCAAGTTTTTCTTCTTTCCTTCTTCTTATCCTCCTCCTTCTTCTTCGTCATCACCAATCTTTTACAAACATTTTTATTAATTCTGATTTTTTCTGCTGCCATCATTTTTTAATTATTTCGCTTCATTTTTTTAATTTATTTTGGTTCATTTGAGTGTTAATTATCGGTTCATTTGATGTTGCTGATAAGTATTAGCCAAATTTTTTATTCACAAGTGAACTGAAATTAACACACAAATAAATCGAAATTAATTCACAAATAAACTAAAATAAACTGAAATTATTTAATAATGGCACCAGATAAAATTATTTTGATATTGTTTGTGATGACGATAACTAAAGAAGAGAAGAAGAGGAGGAAGAGGAGGATTTGTGTTTGCAAAGAAGAAGAATAACATATGGGTGAATTTGAAACAACAAGAAGAAAAAGTGCGTTATTTGTTGGTATTAGACCCACTTGAATAAATTTGGATAAAAAATACTTAAATGTGTAGCAATTCTAAAAAAGAGAGGACCAGGTAATTTTTTAACTACTTAATATGATTGTAATAATGATCTATTTTTTAAAAATATCTATTAAATGAGGAATATTATAAGCCTAGCAGAATTTATTATTTTTGACTATCAATTAATTATCAATATTTAAAATTACACACTATAATTATATTATTAAATTAAAATAATTAAATTAATAATTAAAAATTCTGACAAAAATAAGAAATTTTGTGGTGGACTAGAGCTTTTTTTTAAGGTTATGTTTGGTTGAAAGAAAAGAAATAAAGAGGAAGAAAATAGAAAGGAAAGAAAGAAAAAAAAGAAATTAAGTAGAATTTTATTTTTTTTAGATGTGTTTGGATGAAAGGAAAATAAAAAAAAGAAATGCTACAAAAAGATAATTTTACTCCTATATTATAATATATATTAAAAAAGTGAAGGGGTAGAATTGAAAGTAAAGAGAAACATTAGTTTTTTCTCCATTTTTTTTCCAATGTTAGAGAGAAAAAAATTAGTAGACCCACCAATTTTTTTCCGTCTATTTTCTCTCCGCTCTAATTTTTTTTCTCAACCAAATAATTTCTTCCATTTTCCTCTCAAACAAACATAGCATAAATAAATTACTAGCAAATTTTATTACAAAAGAATTTCAAAACCAACTTCTCCCCCTGGTTTCACCCCAATTTACCCCATTTCAGAAAGTAAAATGCAAGGACTCCCCCATTTCACCTCCGCCATTTCAGTACCAGCTCCCCCTCTCCGTTGCCGCCGCGCCGCCGTCGCTCTTTCATAGCCGCCGTTGTTGCTGCTGCGCTAGTCTTCCCCTTCAATTGACGGTAACCCACATCCTTTCTTTTCTCTTATTTAACCTTCTCCAATGGAATCTAATTCAGTTCTGATTTGTTGCAGATTTCTAACTTCTTGTTAATGGATGAAAATTTTTGGTAGTCATCAAGCTAGGTATTTAAGCCCAAAATCGCATATCTCTTACTTCTTGTTGCCTCTGCTTGATAATTTTGTTGGTTGGTCTAGTCGGTATAATATATATGCATCATCAGTTTCAATTTTCATATCATTTGTTACGTTCTTTATACTAGTTTATGCTTCATTCTTTCTGATCTGTGTATAGATCTGAATGATAATGATTATGATAGGGAAAACATATTCAGTAGGATCTTTCATTTTTATTCATGGATGAGATTAAAGCTAGCTAGATAGAGATATCACTTTTTTTGTAGTTAACTGTTTTATATATATAAGCATCTAGCTACAACAAAAAGGCTTGCTTTGATTTCAATCTAGTTCGTAGTCCCTTTCCCTTCTCTGGTTCTCTTGTTCTTGTTTGAATTACGTTATATGGTTAACAAGATTTTAGCCTTTATTTGATAACATCCCATAAAGTTTGGATTTTGTTTGTATTGGGCATCATCACAGTTCATGACATCAAAACAAAACACAACAAGGAGCAAGACTGCTACATAGAGAAAGAGAAGAAAGAGAAGAGGAAGGAGAGGGAGAAGAGTCCTTCACTTCTTTTGAGATCTTTTTATTTCAAGGCCACAGCTTTGAGCCAGGTTTCTCTCTTTGTTTTATCTTTTTTCTCATTTTTTTTTTATTATTGCAATGTAGGTGTTTGATCATTTGTCTCAACGCTTATATAGCATTTTTAGCTATGTGATGATTTGGAGGTCTCTCTCTTATGGTTCTGTTATGAATTTTTTCCACATATAAAAGTAATAATATTTGATTCTATACTAGCTTGCTTATTACTATTGTTACTACTTTATTCAATTCAATTTTAATGAATCTGTTGGAATTTGTTGGTGACACTCACTATTACTACTTCTGGTTCTGTCCTACTATTACTACTTTATTAATTCAATTTTTACTGCAACTTTTTACTTTCTTTGTTATACTTACTTATACCTACCTAACCATTCTATTTTACATCAAATAGTTATTTCACTAGGTCTTATAACTAAGTGGTGTGGGTTTAATCCCCCACTCTTGTAAATGAACAACATTTTAAGCCTAGCTGTTATGACCCTTCACTAGGAAAATATTAAGAGTAAAGCATTGACCATATATAGTGGAAGTTCACAAAGTTGAGTATGATAACTATTAGATGAAAAAAGGTCAACTGTCAAACGAAAACTGATCAATACAAGTAAGTAACAGTTTTATGATATGATTATATAATTGACAAAAATTAGTAAATGATTGAAAATAATAATAAAGTTTATTGTTAAATACTATTATAAATTGTATATAGTTCAACATAAAACTAAAAAAAATATTATAAATTATCAACAACAGCTAATAACAAATAAAGTACTTTTTCCATGAAATCAAACTATCTAATTATACTATTTATTACTTCTGGTTAGAATTATTGGAATAGAAAAGGTAAAAGAGATTGAGAGTGGACAAATAAATTCAAAGTAGTATGTATTTATATGGTTGTATAAGTTGCTGTTTTCGTTTTCTTTACACATTATTGGATAAAAGGTATTATTTTTAATTTATCACAATAAAAATATTGAGAAAAAGCTTGATATTGTTTTCTTATTAAAGCATGACGCAATAAATTGAATTACATTGTATTATGATTTTTTCTTATTGAACATAGCTATATGAATACTCAAGTTTGACACCTAGTAAGGTACCTGTTTTTTTATTTTAGTTAGAAACTTTTTAGCCCCAACTTTAATTCTTCAAGAGGGAAAAGAAAAGAAAAAAATAAAATAAAATAAAAGGTAGATATCTAATGTTATACCTAGGTTTGGTGTTTAAATATAAGTGTTCAAGGTAGATATATATTGTTGTCTTCTTATTGATGGTAACAATTTTATTCGATCAAAATAAAAACTATCGAAAATTAGATCAAATGAACAGGAAATAAGAAATTGGAGAAAGCAAATTAATTATGCAAGTAATATGAAAGATGCCCTATGAAATGAAAAGCTTTGTCCAATAAAGGGATAACGAATAATAGGGATAGGAACACATCTAAGAATAAAAATTGATGATACATGCGAAAACTAAATGGCAGACTTCGACATTTCAGATAAATGGCGAACATTTAAAAGGATCAGATAAAGGTTCTTTTCTTTTTGTGTGAATCTGTTTTCCTGGGAATTTTATTGTGTGTGAACTGTTAAAAGGATCAGAAGGATTATTTATTCGAATCAAATGTGCCCTACTCATAGCCCTTTTGTTTTCCCCTCAATTTTCATATCCCATATCCATATAACATAGCTTCAATGTAAATCTATGTTTCTTCATCACAGTTGTAATCTTTTGGATTGAAGATGACTTGGACAAAGTACGGTAGGATCTGCTTCTCTAAGATAAGCAATCCCCATGTCTATGGGCTTTTGGGTCTTCAACAAAATGTTGCTAGGAACTATAACAATAACATTCCCAGCATTGTGTGTCGGCTATTTGGAAGCGGCGTTGGCCGTGGAAATGAAGCTGATCATCAGTTGAGTAGGGAATTCCTTGTGAAGCTTTGGGCTGCTGATAGGAAAATGGGGAAGCACCCCATAGAGAAACAAAGGATGAGACTGCTTGATGGTGATCGCAGAGGGTTTTTCAATTCCTCTGTTGCTGAAGACAGCGGAGTCAAAAGGAGAGGTAAAAAGCTCTTGAAGCAACCTCCAATTAGTCAATCTGTTTCTGAGGTTTTGAAAGCAGAATCTCCCGAAGAGGTGAGTCTTCTAATCAGACAAGTTAATTTTCCATTAGTTCGTTTGTGTTTTGGCTGCCATATAATTGAAATTTAACTTAAGTTTGCTAATCTCTATTTGGGGTATGAAAAAAATAGCGAAGGTATGTTTGGTGTAGTAGCTTATCTTCATGTAAAACAAGCATATGGGTACTTTAGGGTGTAACTAGTTTTAAACCTATACCTTGATGATGTGTCAAGTCATGTAGATTATCAGTGGTTCTGTGTCAAATTTAAGACTAAAATAATGAAACGTTCTCTATTTGTTCTCTAATATTAGGCCAAGTTAGCACCTTTGGTTGCGAGGTCCAACTTGCTAATTACCAGGGATATTGAGTGGGCAAATCTTGTGTTTGGCTTTGAGCAGGTGATCCTCTTATTCTTCAATGGTTGTTTTTGTCTTGATAGAGATATTTTAATGATCTGTTTTGTTTTGTCCATCTCATTAGGGGCAGTACATACTTTGCATTTTGAGTTTCTGGGGCATAATTCTTACATTTCCCAACAAATTATTTGTCTATTTATTTATTTGTTTCCGACTATTTTATCTTTGACTGTTGAGTTCTTTTTTTTTGTTGTTGAAGGAAAATCGTTACGCCATTGTAGATCCGTGCTACCCTAAATCGGTTAGTTATAATTGTCATCACCTTTTTCATCATGACAGTTATAGTTTATGCTCGTATTTTCTTTACATTCCTACTAACAATTACGTTTGAACTTGTTTTCTATGGTTGCTATGATATAGCCTGTAGGTTTCATTCGTGAACAGAGCAATGTGCTTGCCAGGCAGGTATCCAATTAATTAATTTAAATCTCAATTCTTGTACTTGTTTATTTTAGACAATGCTATTTTTCATGTATAATCCATATGGTAAGAAATTAATGAGTAAATGGTCTGTTTTGCCTTGTATATACTGTAATATTAATAACTTCAAAATGGCTGCGTATTCTATTTAGATGAATGCTTTGGCTGTATTATTCATTTCTGTATCAGTGTAGACATCTACACTTCTAATTTTCTAAGAAAAGGAAGTAAATTATTACTTAAAAGAAACATGGTATTAGGCCTATAAAAGATTGATGACTAATCTAATGATTCAGAAAACACAACTAAAGTTGTCTGATAGGTTCCCAAGGTAATGGGTATTCGTGAATTTGCATAAATGGCATTTATCAAATTTACGCACTCACTCTAGATCTCTCATTCGGTGTTTATCTCCCAATCTAAATCAACAGGTAACAAGCCTCAGTATTAGACACCATTGCATGTTCATAAGGAAGGATAGAGCTAACTTAACTTCTATTAAAACATAATGCATAGTTGTAGAAATAGTGCAATTTAAAGATTTGCATCTACTGATTCAATGTTATTTTACAATGCTAATTCTAAATATTGGAGAGACAATCACACAAATGGATGGAATCTTAGCATGAATTGCTGGCATCATGTTAAAAATCGTGAATCAGCAGAATTGCAATGTTATGATGATTTAGGAATTAGGATGCTAATATTGGTTGGGTTATGTGGGTAGAAAAGTTAGTCTTCTATGAACAATGAATCATTAAATCTAATTTATGGTATAATTTCTTAATTTGGAAACCACATTTGATTTGGTTGCCTTTTGCGCTATTCATGTTTTCAATATGAATTTTGTTTACATACTTGTTTATTTGATTCCGTTTGATCTTTTCTTACTGTAGTTTCTTCGTCTACGGCGGCCTTTCATTGCATACATAACTGATGGTTTGGGGAACGAGCTTTTCAGGGTGAGGAAAACATATCACTTTCCAGTTTGGTTGTTCACAATGCACATAAGAAGTTAATTTTAATACACACTAGTATATTAGTAGAACACCTGTCTCAATTAGTTTATCGTTTACCCTGAGTTGAGTTTATGTTCTTCTACGGTTAGGTTCGAAGACCATTTTGGTGGATAACAAGCTCAATTTATGCAGAAATTGATGGTAAGGTATGGCATTTACGCTGAAGTTCTACCTTGTTACACTGTTAAATTCCTCAGCAACTCGGTTGTTAATTGTGTTGATATCTATTCAGGAAGTTGGAGTAGTTCACCAGAGATGGCATCTTTGGAGGAGAATCTATGATTTGTACCTAGGGTAATATCAAGATGCAATGTGTTGACTTATAGTATTTGTAACTGCCAAAATCATAACATGCTTTGCTCTATTTAGTTGTCTTTTAGATCCAAATGTTCTGTTTGAGAAAATTTAAGCTGGGTTAAGCCTATATGTAAATTGTTGTTCACTTTTCTATAAGTTTGTCTTAACCAAAAAAAGTGGTATGTTAATTTAGCTGTCTATGGAACTATGGAAGTAATGCTTGCTTCATTATTTAAATTTATGCAGTTTCATGTTTTGTATCCTTAGCAACTTGCATTATATATTGAATTCATTGCTTTCTAACTCACCTTAAGTTTGACTATTTGACAAATCTGTTCTGCAAAATGCAACTTTGGTACAATAATGCTTTCAGGAATAAACAATTTGCTGTGGTTGAGAATCCTGGCCTTTGGAATTGGACTTTCACCTTGAAAGATATTAACGGTGAGGTTCTAGCTCAGATAGATCGTGATTGGAGAGGTTTTGGCTTTGAGGTAGGTTTATGCATTTATGATTTTTATTTTCACTCTTGTGTAATGGCTTTTGGAACGTTTTGTTAAACATGCTTGTTGATTATCAGTTATTTTTAAACATTATTAAAAAAGAGATTGCAAATTTTTGAATAAGTTTTATTTTGGAAAAAATTAATGATAATTTTTGGTCCATCATCTTGAGTTTGAACCCTGATATTGTAATGGAGAAAACTCTTCTCCCCATAACTTTTTCTTGCCAAGAAAAGAAAATTTAGGGCTTTCATATATGAGAACCATAACTGCTAGTGACTTGTGGAAAGAGCCAGTATGACAAAAATGGATCTATATCAGTAGAAATCAGAATGAGAAAAATATTTAACTCGCTGAATTAACTAGCACTATAGGATAAAAGAAGGGAATAAGAAAAAAAAGGCGCTAATAAAGGGATCACAGTTCATGCAGTAGTTTAAGTATTTTAGCAGCCGTATTTTACTTTTGTTTTATATTTCCATTTTTTCCCCATTGAAGCCACCTTAGATGGTTGTGCTTAAGTTTACTATCCAAGGGCTAGGATTTGATTCGATAGGGGGTTTCTATACTATATTATAAATGGATTAATAACCGTAATTAATTAGTTCAGATTTTTCTTAAAACTGAAGCCTTTCATGACTAGATCTCCTTTGGCCTTTGTTTTTCTTCCTATTTCTTAAGTGCTACGTATTTAAATTTGGTTCTCCCATCATCTATCAGCTTGTCTTGTATTTTAAAGTCACCTAACTGAATTGGACTGAGAATTTCATGTTTAAATTTTCAGACTTTCTATCTTGTATAATGCATTTTAACTGAGAGGTGACATATCATTTATATATTTGCTTTATTGTGAAGCTTTTGACTGATGCTGGTCAATATGTTATTCGGTTTGGGATCTCAGATCCAGACTTGAAGATTGGCCGTGCTTCCAAGGTAGGGTCCGTTGTCTTCGAAAAATACTTTTCTGTGCTTTTCTAATTACTAATAAATATGATCTTCCTTCGCAGATGGAGGAACTAGAAGTTATTCGCCCACTGACCCTGGCGGAGAGAGCTGTAGCAGTAGCTCTTGCCATATCACTAGATAATGACTTTTTCTCAAGACATGGAGGCTGGTAATAAGCTATTTTGAATTTTTCTATCTTTTGCTTCTGAAAGCGTTGGAATAAGTACTGAATTTGGTTTTCATTTGTGATGTTAGGGGATTACCGTTCTTTGTTGCAACCGAATAAACTCGATTTGGCAATGTTACTTGATGATTGCATAATTCCTGAAGCCATTCTCTACCATGTATGTGTGTGTGTGTTGTTAAAAAAATGGTGTTACAAGCTGATGATTGGTATGAAATCCATTTATCCATGTAAGAAAATCAGACTACAACTCTTGCACTTAAATCTGATGATTCCTTAGCTGAATGGCAAGGTCAGTGATGTGCCAACTATTTCAATGTGATGATAAGGCAGAAAGTGATTGATTGAGATATCATATTCTTACATACAGGATGTCACAAAACCTTGATTTATGGAATTGTGCAATGTGGAACTTTTTATACTGTGTAGTTATTTGAATTTGGTGCAGTGGTTAAATTTAAAAATGTCAGCCAATTGAATAATAGTAAGTACGTTAACAATAAGAAATAACTAACAAATGGCTAATGATTTATATGAACAATAATAGTTGTTTAGACACAGCCCGAACAAATTAGGTCTGATATGCACCTGATTCAACAGCAGATTGCAGAATTCCGATTTGGATCCAACCAGTTTTATATGCATTGATAGTATAAAATATTTTACACAATTGTACAATTACAATCATATTCGTTCTCTTAGATGATTATTCACGCGATCAATGTAAAAGGTAGTTATTTTTGCTAATATGGCGTTATGCGATTGGATATACGTGTAAAATGGTTTTACATTGACAATGCATCAAAATTATATATATGTATATCTTTTATGAGAATGACATTTTTATATGAGAATATGAATATATTTATAGCGAATGATTGATTTAAATAGTTGAGATTAGATATAGCTAATAAATGGTATATAAGTAATGTATTTAATATAATCATTAAATTCATGAGAGAAAATAACTATTATATTTATAGTCGTTGTCTTTAATTTTTACTAAAATATACCTAATAATAAATTAAAATAATTAAATTTCACATAACTATAAAAATATAAAATAATTAAAAAAATCATATATAGACAATATTTAAAAAAATGGAACCATAGTTAAAAATATTTGTTGAAAAATAGGTATTTAATAATCTCATTTTATTAAGAGAATAAAAAATGAAATATTTTAAATTATACAATAATTTATACTGTATTGTTATATTAGTAAAAAATTATATAATGATTGAAATTTAAAAACTATTACTGTTTTATAATTTTTTAATCTAATACAAAAATATTTTTTTAATCTAATACAAAAAATTTAAGAAACTATTACTTTTTGGCAAATTTTTGGGTGTAGATATTGGGGACAAATATACATATATAGATTTATTCTAGAAGTATGTGTTATACTTATATGACAAGTGTTCCATGAAGAAACAAGATCTGTGACTGCTGATTTATCCATGCTACTCCTCAGCTTTATTCTTTTGGAAAGTGTTGTGATTAAGGCAAAGTGTTTAGTTTAATTAAATCATTATCAATACTATAGTAGTATGGGCCCCCAATCTGGTTGATGGGGTTAATTTGTTAACTGACCTTGTAAATCAACAAGAAAAATTAATACCATGATGACAAAATAAAGAGCTTTTTTGTAAGAACCGTTACTTTTTATTGTAAGACTGTTGTTGGGTTGGTTCAAAAATGGGTAACATGTAGTTGGAGGACTAATTTTTTTGGGCTTAGCCAGAAAACCACAGTTTTATTGAAATACTTTTTGGAGTAGACAACTTTAATTGAATTGGATAGAAAAAAATAAAGGACCACTCCTTACCTATTATATGTTAGAAAAGTTTTCTGTTTTCCTGAAAAATTATATAAAAAAATTTACCAATATTAATTATGTAGATAAATATTTATTGAGATGTTTGCTTCATTGATACTCCAGATATTATTGTTAAAGCATAAATAATTTATAATTTTTAAAAAATATCCGAAAAATTATTCTTAAAGACCATTAAAGAGATTCAATAATAACCATTAAAGATAAGGAATAAGTTTAATCATTTGATATTATGTAAATAATAAAATAAATTGAAATATAAATAGATAAATTTAACTTCATTGAATTTCAAAGTTAAAAATTTATAGATAAAGTGGTAGAGATAAAGATTTAAAAAAAAATGGAGAGCTTGTTACACATCATAAGATAGAGGGTAGCAATGTTCGAAGTTATAATTAAAATACTAGCAAAACTTTAAAAAACATTGGGTTTTTTTTTTAGGTAATAATAAGTGATCTGTGTGATGCAAATATGAAGATTAGACTATGCAAGTAATTATAAAAAAGAAAGGTATATTTTTAAATATTACATTGTAATTAATTCGGTGGAGGTTTTTATTGAGAAAAACTGAAAAATTTACATAAATATACGAGTATGGAGTTAGTTCAGAGTAAATTTAAATGGCAAGATTACTTAGAAACCATATGTACAATAAATTTTGTGAATTCACAGTATTAAAAGTAATTTAATTTAATTTAATTTATAATTGACATCGAAAACTAATTTTGTTACGTAAAAGTTGGTGTTTGATTATAATTAATTTACAAATTTCATATTAATACTATAATGCTATATCCGAAAACTCCAAATCAATAAGACCAATTTCTACGTAACCCCTAAGGCCTTAACGTACTAATATAAACCTTAATACCTAGGTCTAAAACCTTAATCCTAATAAAAAAAATCCTAAACTCTAAACATTAAACCCTTAACATTGAACTGTTAATCGTAAAATCGTAAACTCTAAACGAATAAATCCTAATTTTCAAACACTAAATTATAAACGGTAAACTCTAATTTAGAGGATATGATTTAAGATTATTGGTTTAGTACTTAGACTTTAGGGTATAATTAAGTATAGTTAGGGTTATTTATCACAGACGGTAAAATATACCTATTATATTCGACAATAGTATTAGTGAATGTTAATTTTTTAGTAAGTATTGTTTACTGCTCATACATAAATTAACCTTAGGTGGAACGATTTATTAATTGTGTAAGTTAAATTTTTTGGATGAAATAGTGTTTTATTCATATTTTTCACAAGAAAAGTTTGTTTTCATTTGCGTGGCATTTTAGGGTTTTTGTTAAAAGTAATTTGAATTAAAAAATTTATTAAAAAGATCACTGATATAACATTATTAGTCCGAGTAAAGTAATTATTAATAATTATAAGTATTAATAATAAATATTACAATTAATAATAATATTATTTATCTATATTTTTTTTTATTCTGTAATTAGGACGGCACCGTGTAGCACTTTGTTTTTAGTTTGCATTTTTAGCACTTTTTTCTTTTTCTTACTATTCAAGTTATATTTCATTAATATTTCATAAAGTTGGATGGCACTGATCGACCATGTTGAAATTGAACTTAGATTGAGATTTTAAATCAAGAACTTACAAGCTTGAAAATTGTACTCTGATGTATTCAAACAACCACTAGATTATAAGGAGTGTTAGGGCATTAGTAATTTTTGTGATTTATAATTATTAAATAATCATTAATGATATTTTTAATGGTGTGAGATTTTATCTAATAGTGTAGAATTATTTATTTTTATTTTACTGATTAGATACTGATCAAAATTTAATAAAATTATTGAACCTCTTTAGATTTTTTCTCTTATTATTGAGCTAATATAGCCACTTACTAATTTGGGAGGCTTTTGCTTCTAATATAGCTATTTAATATGTTGAACCAAGTTGGGTTGATCTAGTGGTTAGCTCACTAATCTGTTTAAGTAAGTATTGGAGTTCGAATCTCGTTCTGTGTATACAGCAACCCATTTGTCAGTGATAAACCTTTAAATGGAACTCAATACCACAGTGGATTAATTTTTAATTTACCGGATTGAAAAATACCGTAAAAAACAAAAAAAATAATGTCTATTTCTAAATTATACCCACTTCCTACTCACTTTTCCACACTGCTGTTGATCTTGTTAATAAGATCAAGTTGGTTGATAAGATCAAGTCATGGCTAGCTTTTGCTACCCAAAAAATTGTTGAAATAAATGTTTTGGCTCATATATTGGCTGGTCACAAGAACGAGATAATCTCCATTTCATTCAAGATTTTTCAAAGTTTGACTAAATTTTTCAATATTTAACTATAAAAAATTTAGCATGTTAATAAATTCTGACAAAATTCTACTAATGAATTAATATTCTTTTGATTATGTTCGTTGTTCATCGTGTTTAATTTATGAATTTTATAGTGTTTATAATTTGATGCTTAACTTTTGCCTAATTTATTTTTTATGGTAATTTTTGAATATTTAAGAATTATTTATTTTTATACTTTTAAAATCTATTCTATTATATAAAAATCAGATGTCTGCATTTAATGATGGAACTGACGTGGCATGCTCCGGAGAGTGTTTCCCAAATTAATTATTTTAATTCATTCAATACAATTTATTGGAATGACTTAATTATTTCACCTAATTGATTTGATTAAATATTTAAATATTAATATAATTTATTATAATTTATATTATTTAATTAATTACACTACATTAATTGTAATTCGTTATATTAGTGAATTAGTTTTTTTCTTTATGAAGTCTAAAATAAAATAAATAATTTATTGTTTATTCTAATTAAATTTATTAAATTTAATTATATATTATATATAAATTAATGTTAATTTATAAATTATTTTATATTATAATATTCAATCAAATAATAATTGGTTTATTCAGTTATAAAGTTTAAAATAAAATAAATAATTTATTGTTTATTCTAATTGAATTTATTAAATTTAATTATATTATATATAAATTAAAGATAATTTATAAATGACCTTATTTCCTTAGCCTTTTATATTTTGTGGATTGTTAAGTTTTAAGTTTTATATTTTCGTAAGTAAAAATAATATAAGGCAAAACTTTCTTCATTTTCAACATAATTATTCTATGTATTATTAACTAATATCATTAGATTTGATTTATTAAAAATATAAAATAATTTTATATAACAAATTATTAATTAAACTCATTTTAAAATGTAAGCAAAATAAATTAATTTCTTAGCCGGCCTAATGTAGATCCATGATTTATACAATAATCAAACAAAACATAGAACTTGTGAATTGTGATAAAAAAAAGGGAATAAAAAAGTAGGGCTCACACCATATTTGTTTGCTTGCCTCCATTGCATCTTAACAAAACATGGGCTTACGGAGACTAATCCCGATTTTAAGTTGGACAGATAAAAAACCTATCCGAATCTCATACAATTAATTTCAACCTACACCCAAAGTCCTCTTTTAATCTTTTTGGGTCTTCTCTCTCCCAGCAAGCAAGCATATACGCCAGCAATAGAGAACGGCGTATATGCTTTTAAATTTTTGTTTTTAAATTTTAGAGTGTGATATTACATGTCGTGGAAGCAAAATTATAAGTATTGTATTTTGTGTTTTAATACTTTTGATCATGTGGAATTACAAGTGAAATTATAGAAAACAGTAATAACAATTCCGACAAATGGTTGGCATTCTAGAAATTAAAATTTGAAGTAATAAAAAATATCATTATATACACGTGAATAAATTGTATCACCGGTTTTTTTATTGTAAATTCTATGTTACTCAACAATTAATTAATCAATATATAATTTCAAGCTATATTTTTGTTATTATATAATACTTTTTATTATTTTATATTTGTAATAAATATTTTTTATATAGCTCATTGCTAAAATAAAAAATTTTACTAATTAATTAGGTTTACAGTAGATTATAGTTGTTTTTTTAAATCTAATGACACTTTTGGTTACTTTTCATTCGATAATTTTTCTGTCATATATAATTATACAACTCATTTAAGCAATGATTATTGTACATAGGTACCAATATTTTACAGAACATTATGTATGGTACCAGACTCTTGATAAATCTAGATGTTCCTGAGGCTGTGATGCTTCGAAAAAAGTATTGTACAAATATTGTGAATTATTTATGGTTGTGCATATTGACTGTATTTTTATGTTGTTGTGATTGATAAGTAGCATGTACTATAGAGAGATCTCACAGTACCTGTCTGTGTTTTCTGGCAAACCGGCGTATGTTAATGAAGATGAAGTTTTATATTCCACTGAGAGGAAGACAATAAAGGAGTTACGTGCGGCTGCGGATGTGAGTGCCTTATAGAAAACTACTTTTTTATGTTTGGTTTATTATTTGTTTTTTTTTTTACTTTCAAACTGTTCCTATGTAGATTGGATTCTATGTTATTCTGGCCACTGTTCTTGATGTTGAACATGTTCTAAGTTGGTGGTATAAATCTTGTGTTTGCAGCGTGAAGGCAGAAGCTAATGCGGATGCATACTTCTGCGATGGCTGTAATAAGGACGTGAATAATGTTTTTAATAGGTACGACTCTAATTGGACTTATTTGTGCAATCTTTTTATAAAAAAGCAATATAGTTATGTAATTGATTATGTCTCTTTTTAATTTATTTAGCAATATCTAGCTTAATACCAACAATTAGTAGACAATAAGAGAACAATTTATTAAAAACACAAACTCCTTTAATTGATGGAAATATTGTCTATCCATAAAAAAATTGTCAAAATGAGATAGAGTGCATAGAAAAAATTCATATACCTACAACAATTTTATACCAAAGTCTCCTCTGCTAGACTAAAATCTAGAAAACTGATAAGCCTAAAAAAATTATGCTTGAGCATTTAAATTGTGTTGAATATAATTTTTATGATTTTATTGTAACTAAAGGGTGACAGGTCAAGTGTTAGTTGATGTTTTTGAATAAAAAAAGTAGGTATAAGTTGAATTTGTTGGTTTTAGATAGTACTGCTATAATAACTTTTGTTGTGTTCGATAACGAGACCGCAGCTCTATTCGGACGAACCTGTATTGAGATGGTGAAAAAGTTGAATGTATGTGGTTTCTGCTGTTGAAACCATTTGAATGGTTGTGATGATTCAATGTCGGATGTGAATATAGAAGATAATTTTATACCATCCTCAGAAACTTTAGACGGTATGTAAAAAATTTTTCTGTATGTTTATTTGCATCTTTGTGTACATCATGGACTAAATTGTATCGGTATGACAACTGAGTATTTAAAGAGAGTTCATTCAGGAAATGTGTGGGATATAGAAAATCCTATTTATCAATGTCAACACTATAAAGCATGGATGTGGTCTGAAGAAAGGCTTGCTAAATTCAAATAGTCGCCCCAACCAAAGTTTTTATTATGTTGTATGGAAGGAAAGATCGAGCTTCCTCTACTTTCTGTGCCTCCTGATGAACTCATTCAGCTTCATACTAAAGGAGATCAAAGAAGTATTCATTTCCTAAAAAATATAAGGGCATTTAATTTAATGTTTTGTTTTATATCAATGACCAGAAAAATTGACCGTGGGGTGAATAATGGGATTGCTCCTCCAATTTTTAAGCCTTGGGTCAAAACTACCATAGCATTGGTAGCTTACTTCCTCCGGATAGTCTGCGACCAACATTTGCCTAGCTATATATCTATGAACAGAAAATAAGATTGATAATCAGATAGACACACTTCGGTAATTTTCATGCAACTAATCAAACATTTTAGTTATTTTTTATATGTGAGAGAAAATAACATAAAATTTATTTTTATTTTTTGCAGTTCCAATGAAGCTATAAATGAGCGGGATAAGAAAATTGTGGTAATATTAAGAAACATGCTAGAAAAATATAATAGTTTGGCAAAGAATTTTCGCTATGCGAGAGATAGGTACCAACAGGAAAATTGCACAAAGATAAAGTTTAAGTTGATTAGTAAAAGGACTACAGATGGCAGGACATACAACATGCCATCTGCATCTAAAGTGGCTGCATTGATTGTTAGTGATGTCAAACAACAAAGCAAAGATAGAGATATTATTATAAAGAATCAGACTAGAAAGCTCCAACAGATTGATGTTTTTCACCCATCTTATTTAACCTTGCAATATCCATTGTTGTTTCCGTATGGGGATGATGGATTTCGTTTGGGTATTGCAACATCAGATTCTATCTCCGCTAGGCCTACAAAAAAAAAAAACAAAACAATCACTTTGCGACAATTCTTTGCTTTTCAACTACGTACAGAAAAGGATGGGTGAATCTTTGTTAATTCTAAGATCAAAGAGATTATTCCAACAGTTTCTGGTAGATACCTACATAATGGTGAAATCAGAGAGGTTAAAATACTTTAGGTGTAAACAACCACAGTTGAGAGTTGACAAATACAAATGTCTGCATGAAAGTCTTATAAACGGGAATGTAGATACTACAAGACTTGGCAAAAGAATCATTCTTCCCGGTACTTTTACCGGTGGACCTAAGTACATGATGAATAATTGTAAAGATGCATTTGCAATTTGCAGATATGCAGGATATCCTAACTATTTTATCACTATGACCTGTAACCCTGAATAAGATGAGATAAAAAGAGAAGTGACTCCCATTGGATTAAAGGCAGAAGATCGCCATGATATATTGTGTCGAGTTTTCAAGATCAAACTTGATGGTTTGATTGATGACCTAAAAGAGGAACAAATCTTTGAAAAATTTTTGGAATGTAAGTCTGTGTTTATGCAACACCTTATTAAAATCTTATACTGTAATGTTTTGCTCATTTGTCTTTTCAATTTACATATGTTTGCACTATAGAGTTTCAAAAGAGAGGGCTTCCGCATGCACATATCCTTTTATTCATGAATAACGAATTCAAGGCACAAACACCAGATGACATAGACAAACATATAACAGCTGAGATTCCTGGTTAAAATGAAATGCCAAATCTACATGGAACTGTTCAAAATTACATGGTACATGGTCCATGTGGTCTGTACAATAAGAATTCACCTTGCATGAAGAATGGATCATGTTCAAAGTTTTATCTCAAAGAGTTTGGACAGCAAACACTCATTGATGAAGCCAGATTTTTCAAATATAGGCATACTGATAACGGTCGAACAGTGAAGAAAATGAAATGTGTACTAGACAATAAGTTCATTGTTCCTTATAACCCAGAATTGTTGCTCAAGTTCGGGTGCCACATAAATGTGGAATACACATGCCAAACAAGTTCTATTAAGTATTTGTTTAAATATGTACACAAGGACAATGACCATGTAACAACTACCCTATACAACACTGGTGATTTGTCAGAAGCCACACAAGTTGTTGACGAAATTAGGAATTACTACGATTGTAGGTACATTTCGGCATGTGAGGCAGTCTGGTTTATTTGGATATGAAATCTAAGAGAAAGAACCATTTGTGATTAGACTTTTATTCCATTTGGAAGATGAGTAACCTGTGGTTCAATTCAACTAGGTATCCTTTAAAAATGGTACAATATTCAGCCTTTTATTACAATAATTTAAAAAAATTAAAACAAATACATCTAAAAATTATGAATAAATTTAGTGTCTTTTTAAAATTAAATATACATTCAAAATACAAACTAAATAAAACTAAAATTTAAATTTTAAATTTTAAATTTCTATTCCAAATTTAATACATATCTAAAAGTTAAATTATTCAAAATTAAAAATTTTGATTTTAAAATTCTTAAATAAATCTTAAACTATCTAATTATTAACTAAATCCGTACAAAACACTCAAAAAAGCAGAGAAGTCACATTTGCCCCACATCAGAAATCCCGAGCCGCACATCGAAAGACGAAAATCCAGAGAAATCATCATCTGCCGCCGTTCTTCTGCGCCACCTTCTTCTTCCGCGCTCATCTTCGACGTTGCCTTCCTCCTTCTCGGCGCTCAGTCACAATGCCGCATTCCCCTTCGTCAACACTCATCTTCGTCATCGCCTTCCTCCTCCTCGATCACCGTTGGTCCGCATCAACGTTGCGGTTCGTCCATGCCGAAAACTTACCTAAGATTTGGATGGGTCTATGACACCATTGCTTTTTTTATTATTCTGTATAAATTTTAATATTTTTTTAAATCAAAAATCGAATAAAATGGTCTGAAGAGATTTTCATATATATTGCAATGTTAAATTATTTTTGCATGTGTGATTTCTATCTTTTGGAAGTGTTTCAAAAATATTTTTTGTGTAACTTCATAATTTTAGATGTGTTACAATTATTTTTTAATGTTTAAATTTAAATGTTAGATTTATGATTTTGGATGTGTTTTAAAAATATTTTCTGTATAACTTCATAATTTTAGATATGTTACAATTATTTTTTAATGTTTAAATTTAAATTTTAGATTTATGATTTTGGATGTGTTTCAAAAATATTTTTTGTATAACTTAATAATTTTAGATGTATTACAATTGAAAAAAAAAACTATAATTGAAAATATTTTAGTTTGTGTATATAATTATATTCGACCATTTATCACTAGAAAGTCGTAAAACATATCCTGCATTTTATCAAAAGTACAACAAGTAAGGGATTAATTTTTTTTCTAAATATACTGACTTTGATTTTTTTTTTTTGCAGATACAAATTGGAATATTGTAGCAGAATAGAAGAAAGAAGGAAATAATAACTAACTATAAAGTGGGTAGGAAGTTAGAGAAATTTTAATTTTTAAAATTTAAATTAATCTTAACTATAAATATGTATCCTAAAAAATAGGAATATATTTTAATAAAAAAATAATTAAATAATATTAAAGACTGAACAAAGGCAGAATTTTATTGTACAAATAGCATTTTTCTATTGTGAAACTTCTAATGTGAATGATATCGTCGAAAGAGCAATATCTCAAGTCCATGTTTTTGAGATGGATGGCGGCGAACATGTCATATCCCTATGCTCGAAGTCTGACTTATGCTGAGTTTCTAACCAAGTTTGTTTGGAAGGACGATTCTTTAAAGTGGTTTCTTTGAAAGTAAGGCTTCACAATTGGAAGGTTGACTCATGTATCTACAGGTAACGACGAGTTTATATTCAATTTTGATCTTATTTATATGATTATTTAAATTTAAAATCTTAACAGCATGTATCCCACGTCCATTTTATTCGATTTATCTACACTAGAAAATAAATGTTCAAATAACTTTCAGCAGTTATAATTTGTAGATTATACAATTTTAGAATTGTTCTATATTTTTTAGAAAAATTAATCTTATACGGATGTGTAGCTACATAATAATTGAAATCGCACAGCCTAATCCATTTAGCAATTTAAAAGTGGGATTTTAACCAAGTTTTTTGCAACAAATACCGAAGAATATTACCAACGACTTCTCTTGATACTCAAAGAGGATGTATGAATTATTGAGATATAAGAATAGTAGGAGGAACAATTTATGCTACGTATAGAGATGCATGCTTCGTCCTTGGACTCTTGCAAGATGATAGAGAATTCATGGATGCAATTAAGGAAGCATGCTCGTGAGTCTCATGATCATATATTAGAAGGTTATTTGTCATTCTATTAACATCCAACAATATCTCAAGACCAGAACTTGTCTGGGATAGATGTTGGCATGAACTCTCAAATGATATTTTGTATCGATAGAGAATCGTGATGAACATGAGGGGTAAGTTTTTATAATTACAATTATAAAAGTTCTTCATTATTGATCATTTTTAGTTTGGTTGAATTTTTACAGTATCGTATAATATGCAGAGTTAACCATATCAGATAATGAGATTAATTAGTTGTGCTTAATGGATATAGACAAGATCTTACATTCCTATGGTAAAACCTTGAAAGACTATCCTCCTATGCCTTTAGCAACTGAAGTTGATAGTTCTTTGTTAACCAAAAGGGTTATCAAGGAAGAGCTAAACTTTAACAGGGATGATTTAAAGAAAAATGCTTCAGACATGTTAACCATCGCAACACCTAAGCAGAAATATTATGATGAAATTGTTACAACTGTGTATTATGATGAAGGAGTTTTTTCTTTGTGTATGGTCATGGGGGTACTGGAAAAACATTTCTCTAGAACCTTATGTTGAGATTTGCTCAAGGGGTGATATTGTGTTAAATATTGCTTCAAGTGGTATTGCATCTTTACTTCTTCCCAATGGAAGAACGGCACACACAAGGTTCAAAATACCACTGAATATAACTAAGGATTTTGTATGTAACATCAAACCTGGTTCCCCTCAAGTAATACTGCTGTTGAAAGCCAAACTTATAATTTGGGATGAGACTCCAATGGTTATTAGGTACTGCTATAAAGCGCTTGATAAAAGCTTAGGTGATATCATGAGATTTTCTCCAACATATAACAAAGATTTTCCCTTTGGAGGAAAAGTGGTTGTACTAGGTGGAGATTTAAACAAATTCTTTCTATCATTTCACGAGGATCGGGACAAATTAATCTTCCCTTTGGAAGTTTTGTCAGGTGTTCAAACTAACAAAAAATATGAGATTCTCTGTAGGAACGACTATTTCAGATCAAGATGAGAAAGAGCAATTTGGTGAATGCTTATTGAAAGTTTATGATGGTCTAATATGTGACAATATAGATGGTGAATCTGAGATATGTCTTCCAGGAGATATTGTTATTCCTTCTTCGGACCAGGTATTTGATAAGTTGGTTCATTTTTCTTATCCAAATATTTTGGATAACATGTCCTCAAAGGATTTTTTCAAAGCAAGAACTATATTGGCTCCCACGCTGGACGTCGTTGAAGATGTCAACAACCATCTGATGGCTATCATTCCTAGAGAAAAAAATTATATCTTAGTTCGAATTCGATTTTTATGGATGAAGAAAATATGGAGAGTCAACTAGATCTCTATGGTCTTGAATTACTGAATAGCATAAATTGCTCTGATTTGACTCCACATAAATTAATACTCAAGATTGGTGTTCCGGTGATGTTATTGAGGAATTGACCAATCTAGTGGTCTTTGTAATGGTACAAGGCTACAAGTTAGGAAACTTAGAAATCATGTCATAGAATGTAAAATTTTAACGGGTAACAATGTTGGTCATATTACTTTAATTCCAAGAATGAATATGGTACCAACAAATGAAACCGTCCTAGTTAGATTCCAACGAAGACAGTTTCTCATAATAGTATCATTTGCCATGACAATTAATAAGTCTCAGGGACAAACTTTATCTCATGTTGGATTGTACTTGTCCAAACCAGTTTTTACACATGGCCAACTATATGTGGCACTTTCAAGAGTTAAGTAAGAGAGGTTTAAAAGTTTTACTTATGAATCACGTAGGAATGTTTGCAAATTCAACCATCAATGTTATTTATAGAAAAATCTTTGAAATAATAGGATTCTAATATAAATATTTTAATTTTATTTTAAATTCTGTATCAATGTATATTGTATAATTATTTTACTTAAAAAAAGTGTAAAATAATTATTACTCACTATTTTTAAATTAAACTTTGATTTTAATAATAATTTTATAAATTTCTTAACATAATAATTATTTTGTGTTTTTATTTAAATATCTAAACATATAAATTTTTTTCACTTTTATAAATTTTTTCGTGTTGAGCACGGGTTCATACACTAGTTAAATATTAATTTTTAACTCTTTTTAGTAAGTTACGTAAACACTTTTAGACACCATAACAATCATCTTAATTTAATATGTTGTAAAAATATTATGCTTGTACTTATTACTTCTATTGTTTGTCTCTCATATTGCTATATTGAATGGTTCTGACCATCGTCGAGCCACTAATGTCAGCACCAAATCAGATGCTCAACAAACGAAGTTTAACCTTCTTGTCTGTTGAGATTAAGGATGATTAATTATGATAATTAGAGAATTAGTCTTGGTTTTAAGAGGGCTATATAAGTAGAGAGGGAAAACTCTATTGAGAGAATGACTCATTTATTTTACTAAAACTAAATTCAATATTTTCTATTCTTTAGTTTTTCAATTTTCCCTTCTTTCGTTCTATTCTTCTGCAATCAAAATTACTGCTGCAAAATTCCTTTTATGGTATCAAGAGCAACAGGTGTTTGATCCATAGCTTCCCCCACAATGAAGATTCTGCCAATTCCAACAACACTCTTCCCTCCTCTTCTGTTATCAACAATTTTTTCACAAATTTATTCAATCAGAAACCCTTTCACCTGATTAGTAATGAACTTGGTGAGAATAATCACAAGACTTGGCAACAGCAAACTCTCTTTGCAATTTGAGGACAAAATCTTAAAGATCATATCCATCCAACACGAATTCCTCCTCAATTTGATTCCACGGCAAATCAGCAAGCTGGGATTGACAAGATCTTAGTCACAATCTTGTATGACATGTTGCATAGGTTTATAGGCCTCATTTGCTTAAGGCTAGTAACTGATTCCACCTTAGGAATGAGAGTGACAAGTGTCTCGTTAATCTCAGAAACACTATTGGGATTTAAAAAATATTTTCCACTAGTTTGCGTATCTTTGGTCCAACATAATCCCAATTATTCTAGTAAAAAATAGTATGGATACTATTTTTAGACCTCCCATACTAAAAACAAACTTTTTGATTTCCTAGGAAGTGACATCCCTGCCAATAGAAACAAGATCAAAATTATTTAAAGTAGAAAAAGATTTACTAACAATAAAGGGACAATCAAGAATATCATTAAAATAAAGAAATGAGTAGAAGAAAGTAGCCATGTTTTCCAACACATTGCCGTCAGTTATCTAATTTCCATTATCATCTTGCATAGAAATCACTTTATTCCTTCTTATTCTAACTAAAATAGTTCCATGAAAATATTTTGTATTACGATCCCTGCATTCAATCCATTTGCATCTTGATTTTTGGTACTATATAATCTCTTCTTGAGCAAGAATATTTTCATATTCCTTCCAGAGGTTGACTTAGGAGATTTTCTAAAAAATAATTGATGCTGTGACCGAGACTATTGACAATCCCTTGTAGCATTCTCATAATTCTATCTTTTTTTCTAAGAATATTACCAAACATCAAATGGTTCCATTTTTTCCGGGGATCTTTGAAAATCAACAATGCAATTAGTCCAAGAATTTTGCACTCTCTAGCTGTTAGAGACCATATTCTCAAACTCCAGATGCATTAACCAGGCTGTCAAAAACCTGAAAAGTCTCCTTCTCCTATTAGTTTGATCTGCAGCAAGGAGTTAGAGGCATAAGGGAGTATGGTTAGACTTAAGCATGGGCAAATGCTTGATTCTAGCTTCTGAAAAATTAATTTGCCAATCCACATTACACAATCCCTTATCTAGCCTTTCCACAAGGTTATCCTTTTCCATGTGTATGGCCAACCAAAAAAACCCAAATCAAATGGATCAGTGCTTATAATGCAGGATTGGACCTCATACGAACCCCCTGACCCTGACTCAAAGCCCCTCCTCTAGGTTCACAAGAATGCAAAATGGTGTTAAAATCACCCAAAAGGCACCAAGGATCTTCATAGCTCAAGCAAATGTCATAGATATTCTGCCATAATTCTCTTCTTAAACTTCTCTGAGGACTTCCATAAATAGTAATGATGTTCCAAGGAATAAAATCTTTCTCCTTCACCCTCATATGGATAAATTGCATATGAGACTTGAGAATATCAACTTCCCAGAAACTCAAATCTCAGAGCATCCATATGCCACCAGAAAAGCCTCTGGCTTCCTCCACAAAGTGGCTATCAAAGCCTAATTTCTCACGATTTTTTTTCCTGTCCCCACTAATATAGGTTTCCACAAGAATCAGGAAACTAGCTTCATATTGCCTCTTGGAATCTCTTATTAGGGAAGGGAAGGAGTTACCACCCACCCCACGACAGTTCCAACATAACAGATTCATCATTAAAAAAGAGAAGAAAAAGGGTGTTACCAGAGATATAAGCTAACGATTCGGAGTGACCTTATTCCCTTCTAATTCAGACATATCATCACCGGCACTAGTACTTGTACCCATCGTTGCCACTGCATCCTCCATGTTAGTATCCGACAGTTTATCTATCAATTTATCGGTTTTGTATGAATAACCCTCCATCACCATCGTTTTGGTAATTTGGAGTTGGGAATGTCTCTTATTAAGAAAGGAATTTGTCATAAGATGATTTTCGAAGACTTGCTAGATCATATTTGAAGCTTCAATAGCTTCCTTTTACTCTTGATTTAGCCTTTGCATGTTGTCAAGCATAATTTGTTCCATGAGGTTCTTCTCTTTCTTTTTTCTTTTAGTCAGATAGATTGGACAACCTCCAATCCTAGGTACTACACAATACACCCACACACTCCTCACACACTTACCACACGTTACAGCAACAGCTAGGAGATTTTTTTGATCAATTGTAACCAGTTGAACTTAAACTCGAGACCTCTAGGTAGGGAGGGAGAAATTATGTCATTTGAGCTATAACTTATTGGCAAAGTAAAAGCTTGCAACACCCCATTACCCTAAACCTTACCTCTAGCTGTAAACCAAAGGATAATAAGGTGTCACAACAGTTCTAAAGCTCATACATTAATGAATATAGGAAGAAATAATAATACTATGATCCCGATGAAGGAATAAAGTTCAAAATCACGTAAAATACATTTACAAAACGTGAAGCGTTCACACATGATAACTAAAAGTGTAAGGCACAAGATACAATATGAGATTTAATAATAATAGTCAAGATAGCTATATATAAGTATGATAAACATAGAGTACTAATCGCAACCCACGGAGTTTAGGCCGACTAGTCATATATAGAAATAACAGAGTTTTTTGAGTTAAAACAGTTTATACAACTTATCTTTCAAAATAAGCCTCTAAGGCAACAGAGTATAATAACAAAAGTGAGAGAACTACAATATATGAACCAAAACACAAAGATAACAAAAGATCCTCCGCGCTGTCACCATTTGCAAACTCACCGAGGTAGGTTGCGACTTGCATCTGAAAAATAACAACAACATATGGTATGAGAACCGGAGGTTCTCGATATGATAACAGTGCCTAATATATAAGATATAAGGTTTCAGAATGCCAAAGGCAACTCTAGAACTTCACATCACAGATATTCAAGCTTAACAAAAATAAATAACTTAAACCAAACACCATAAACAGGGTTATCTAAACTTAGGAGATTTCTAACTAATACTAATCACACCACTGTATCCCACAGCCTTCACCAACCTAACCTCCATGCGAACCCGTCGCCACCGCCTCCCGATCCTCCTTGACGCCAGTAAAACACATTGAATGCATACAAGTAAAGCATATTTAATATTCATGTATAACAGGTAAATCAATTAGCATATAGACATATTTTTCAAATATAACTCAAGTAATCAAAGCAAGCACGCATGTAAAAGATGCATATGATGAATATTTACCCTATTTTGGCTCGTGACATCACTTGTCGGTTTAGAATGCCAACCCGACACATCTCCAGGGATGTTGCCTTTCTACCACGCTAGGGATATAGTGCCCTGCACACTATTGGCCCGTAGATATAGTGTCCGACTCACTCTTTCGGGTTATAGTGTCCAAGTTCACTCTTGCGGCAGAAAGGTTATGTGAGCAGGAGACTGCCTTAGTCCTCACACCTCAACATAGGCGGGAGACTGCCTTGGCCCCTACACCGGCACCGCTACCTCGACAAGCGGGAGACTGCCACAGCCCTTGCCCGAGGCGCATAGCGACTTGCCAATCATAACAATTCAGTAATACATCACAACTCATAGCACAATTCCATTTACAGACTTTCCATTAACCATAATCCTTCATTCGCAAGTTCCAAACTCATCATCCATCATCAATATCTCAAGGTCATCATCAATCCGGCTCCCCATTAGCTAACAAGACAAAACCATCCAACTGACATACCGAGCCTAAGTCACCGTCTTCTAAAACCAGTATATAAATATATTAATCTCAAACATAAATCCATCTATACTAGTCTTAGGGCCTAATTACTAGTCACAAGTCTTAAGGAGAAGTTAAAGAAATATAGAAAGTTAGAGAACCTTTAAAAGTGAAGAAAAATACATTTAAGCAAAATAGGGGTTGTGCGTACGCACCCCCTATCGTGTGTATGCACACGTTGAAGAAAGTGCGTCCGCGTACGCGTGCCAATATGCTGCGTTGGCATCCCAAAAAAATTGGACCATTCCATGTACGCATGCATGGGCCGCGTATGCGAGAAGGCTTGGCAGAGACGCACGTCCGCGTATGCATGTACCTCAGATTGTAGAAAAATGTCAAGTTGCAGAAATTTCAGTTTTAAACACCAAACTTTAAACGTCTATAACTTCCTCCGTTTTTCTCAATCTTTATATCATTTTGAAGCTCTTGAAATCATCTCTAATTTAAAATAAAAATCATTCAATTTCAATATCCGAGACTCAAGTTATGATCTGCCAAAACTCACCAAAAATTAAGTTTTATACAAAAACATAAAAGTTCTCAAATTTCCAAATTCCATAACCAAACCAACCAAAACATACCCAAACATTCCAAACTCAACCAATTCAATACCAAAACATACTAAATCCAGACCCAAAGTCCCTCAATTACTTTCTTACCATTTCATTCAAGATTACCTCCTCCCCACTCAATAAACCCATATATCTAATAAAATCTCAATTTTAAACATACCACTCCAACAATTTCCATAATTTCACGCACGCATGCACACACGCATATATCCTCCTCAATACTCATCAAACTCAAAGATCGTCAACAATTCTCAATAACATCATTAATCAATACCAATAATCAAAATCATCACAGTCATCAAATTCATCATACATCATCAAATCCACAATCATCAATAACCATTTTCATCCTATTTTAAGGTCCACTAGCCTAAAGTCCACGAAACATTACATATTACATAAAGAAAACTGAAATCATACCTTGGCCGATTATCCTCGACGCACAAAACCACTTCACCACAAGCTTTTAAGCCTTCATTCAACACCTAACAACATCAAGAACACTATATATCATGAAAATTAACAAAAATCAAAGCTAGAGTTTATGACATTCAACTAAACACACGGGTTTAGCGATATCTTACCTTGTCCAACGAGTTTTGGGATAAATCCCACTACTCACCCAAGCTAGATTACACCTAAACAACAAGAACACAAAGAAACTCAACAACCTAAAAGCCATTTTCGAAAATGATATAGGGCAGAGAAACTGGAAATGAAAGAGCGAGTTTCTTACCACTTTATTTAGATAGAAACGAAGAGCTCAACGAGAGCTTTGCGTGGTCGCAAACAGCTCGTCAATCGGAGCTCTGTAGCTCAATATATGGCCAAAAGAAGGAGGAGATGAATGTGTTTCTCCTCTAATGGTTGGCTTGGCAGGCCTGAATGTGTTTTGGGCCCATTATGCATGCTTTCATTTTCAACTTGTTCATCATGCATGTTGCTAGCCTCCTTATTTTTCATTCCATCATCATAAAGGACATTGAAATGAGATCCACTTCTGTGATATTGTTGCACATTGCTTGCACCTTCCATAGAAGTTCGAGAATCTTTCCCAATTTGAGCTCCTTTGGTAGTCGTCAAAGATTTCTTCATAATTTGCCTCCACACCATCATTTAAGACCCAAAGATTGACCTTTTGATTTGTTTCCTGATAATTAGTAGATACTTGATTATCTTGATGATCCACGTTACCATTACAATTAATGCCTGAATTATGATTGGCTTTGTTCCATTAGAGCCATCGACAGCATTTTGGCCTTCCCAGTCACCTTGGTCGACAGGATTCTCACTGCAATCATTAACTCTATGACCATACTTTTCACACAAGAAACATATTAAGTGTAACCCTTTATACTCAATGTTGAGAATGTTCCCTAGCTTCGAAATGCACAGAAAAAAGTTTTCTTAAAAAATCGATTTCCATGCAGATCTTAGCAAATCTCCCTCGAGAATCGATAGATGTAACTTTATCGATTTTGAGCATAGTCCCTAAGGCTGAGCCGACCCTCTAAAGAAAGAGGTGGTTGTATAATTCAATTGGTAAATTTGGTATATATATCCATGCTGCTATCTTTTTTATAACATTTTTTGATAATAAAAAAAAAGGTCTTCATATTTGAACAATCAGATAATGTTTGATGATCATCCATGAGCTTTTAGTGAGAGCATAAGAGTAATTTTCTCATCTGAAAAATGAACAAAAAATAGTTACGATCCATATCAATAACATTAATCTTACCTTTCTTGAGCTCGTCTCTATTAAGACGTTGTTCCATGAAAGCTAGGTGAACTCTTTTGTCCAACACTTTGACAATGAGTGCCGCGTGCCATGGTTTGTACCATTCGTCAAACTCATCCTTTGATACTGGAATAATTAGGCATAGATCAAAACTCGCGGCTTCTTTGACTTGATCATCATTATCCTGGTACCAACGATCTTCCGAATTCAACGTTTTCTCATCTACTTCCTCCTCTATTATATCTGTAAAGTTTTTCATTGGAGGTCTTGAAGGAGTGAAGAAAGAATCCTTATAAGAGTATTTTTTAACCGTTGAAAAGTTATATGTGGCAACATCCACCACTTCCATACATTCTCCCAATTGTTTTAAGTCGACTTCTTCTTAGAGTTTACTTTGTTGCACCAGATCTTTTTCTTGGGTCGAATCCCTAGGTGAGCTTGTGCTAGAAGGTTTCATAACTCGGATGTATTTTTCTCTTATGAGAAACTCTACTTTTAGTAGAGGCACTCTACTGGTTAAATTTAAAAGAATATAAAAAAATTAAAAAAACCAAAAAAATAAAGAAGCAAATGTTTAATTATTAATTTTTTTAAAAACAAAAAGTGAGTAGCGAATAAATATATCATTAATAACCACTTCTGTGCATAGACTCATTTGAAAACGGTGACTTATAAATGTTTGAGAGTAAAAATAAATTGAATTCGAATAAGAATTGTTGAATTTAAATTTAAATGAAACAATAAGAGGGGCCGCACGCCGCATCAAGAGACAGAAAAGATATTTTTGTATGCGAGTTTGAAGGTTGTGTGTCGCTCTCTCCGTGGTGTCTCCAAATACATAGAAGCCAGAATTAGGGTTTCTCCATCTTCCCTTTCCAATATTCCTTCCTTCCAATTCAGGGTTTTAATAAATCTCTCAAGTTTCAAGAATACAGATACAGGTTCCTTCTCTTCTCCTCCTTATTCATCAAACTCCTGTTACTTTTGCTGCATTGCCTTTTGCTTCCCCATTCTAGATCACCTTGCTTATCCAATCATCTGTTTGCACCGTTTTTAGGGTATTGAAACTCGCCCTACGTTTTGTCTTTGTGTTCATAAATGTGGACACCAGCATTGTTGTGCATATTTATACCCTTTTCTTTTTCCCAATTGTTTTATGCTTGCGTTATTGAATTATAGTTCCTGTTTCTGTTAGGTGCTGATTTGGGTTCGTTGTATTGCAGGGTTTGATTAGGGTTTTTCTATTTCTATCGAGGGTTTTGATTTGGGCAACTAAGGACACGAAGGAAGAAAAGGGCTTTCTTTTGGAGTGGTTTTTTTCCCCTTGTTTGTGATTGACTATGCGAGCTTCATGGGCTGATTTGGCTGCGAATACTGCAGCTGAGAACGCAGGTGCTGGTACTTCAGCCAATAATGCTGGAACTGGTAACAGTTTACCTCCTTCAAGGTCTACTTATGTGCCTCCGCATCTGAGGAACCGGCCGCCTTTGGCTGAATCACCTGCTCCTCCGTATAGTGGCAGTACAACTTCTGGTTCTGGGGCTGGTACAGCTAATGCTGGATCACGTTGGGTTGCACCTCGTGCTGAGTACCGTTCTGGGGTTGGCGGCAGTGGTGGCCGAGGAAGTGCATGGGGGAACAGAAGTGGGGGTTGGGATCGCGGAAGGGACCGTGAGGTCAATCCATTCGGAGATCAGGATGATACGGAGCAAGCATTTAATGAGCAAGAGAACTCGGGGATAAATTTTGATGCCTATGAGGACATTCCGGTGGAGACAAGCGGGGATAATGTGCCACCACCTGTGAATACATTTGCTGAAATTGACTTGGGTGAAGCGCTTAATCTTAATATAATGAGGTGCAAATATGTTAAGCCGACGCCTGTTCAACGGCATGCCATACCAATTTCCCTCGCTGGAAGGGATTTGATGGCCTGTGCACAGACTGGTTCTGGAAAGACAGCTGCTTTCTGTTTCCCAATTATCAGTGGAATTTTGAGGGGCCAACCTGTGCAAAGGCCACCTCGCGGGGTGCGTACAGTTTATCCACTTGCCCTTGTTCTCTCACCAACTAGGGAGCTATCAATGCAAGTGAGTTGATTATATTGACTATGTATTGTGATATATTTAAATTTGGTGCAGTTTTGCAGTGAAAATATATGGGAAATGTTGTGATTTGGTTTCAGATACATGAAGAGGCTAGGAAGTTTGCATATCAAACAGGGGTTAAGGTGGTTGTTGCTTATGGCGGAGCTCCAATAAACCATCAGGTTTCTTTTCAATTGTTTATCTTTTTTTGGTTCTCTGTTCTCTTTTACCTAGGATTAGTTATGCTACTATTGATGCTATTTTTGATAGATGCTTCAATTTTGGTCGTAGTTGCTCCATTGAATGATCTATGTTCTCCACCTAATGAGATAGGGTATGAGTGTTTATGAACTACAGTTTCTTTGGAAATGTGAAGATGTGCTAATTAGCCATAAATTATCAATCATAGTTTGAGAGTATCTGGAAATTTTATAAACATGTCACTGTAGCTGGTGTGCTTTTGTTCTTGCTGCAAATTTGGCTGAATTGATCCAATTTGGAGGCTAGAGTCTAGATGCTGTATAGCCCATAATGTAATATCTTACTTATCAATGGCAGTATGAACATTTAGTATCTGATATATATATCTCACTAATAAGTTATGAATTTTCCAGCTACGAGATCTTGAGAAGGGGGTGGACATTCTCGTCGCCACTCCTGGAAGACTGGTAGATTTGCTGGAGAGAGCTAGAGTTTCACTTCAGATGATCAGATATCTTGCACTAGATGAGGCAGATAGGATGCTGGATATGGGTTTTGAGCCACAAATAAGGAAGATTGTTGAACAAATGGATATGCCCCCTCCAGGTGTAAGACAGACTATGCTATTCAGTGCCACATTTCCTAAAGAGATACAGGTTTAGTTCATTCTTTAAATTTCTTGAAGACCTTTTATCTATGTTAGCAAGATATGCTTTTAGTGTATTGTAGGTCTTGGGAGCGTCGCTTATCTGAGAAACATATATTTTATTTTTCTCTCTCTCAGTTGTGAACATATCTGAATTATTGTTGTAATTTATGGTTGACATGCAGAGACTAGCCTCCGATTTCCTGTCAAGATACATTTTTCTCGCTGTTGGAAGAGTTGGGTCAAGTACCGATTTAATTGTCCAGAGAGTCGAGTATGTTCAGGAGTCTGACAAGAGAAGTCATCTTATGGACCTTCTTCATGCACAGAGAGCAAATGGTGTTCAAGGAAAGGTATTATCTCATTCTGATTTCACAGAAAGTGAATTTCCTCTCCTTTTCCTTTTATCTTTGCTCTCTCAGGTGTGATGGTTACCTCTGATGGATGAACTACTGTGATTTTGGATTGTATAGTTTCTGAACTTTATATTAAACTCTAGAAAAATGACTCACTAGAGATTAAATCTATTTCATGCTTGATTTCCTGTAATGCAGCAAGCTTTGACATTAGTTTTTGTGGAGACAAAGAAGGGAGCCGATGCACTGGAACATTGGTTGTGCATGAATGGTTTTCCAGCTACTACTATTCATGGAGACAGGACCCAGCAGGTTAGTCGGTTGTAAACATGTATATTTCAGACCGGCATCTTAAGTATAGAATTGGGTTTCTCTCATAGGCAATGGGTTAATAGTTTTGACTTGTTTTTTAGACCTACAACATCTTCGTATTAGAACTGGCTTTTCTGTCATATGCAAATAGGTTTTTGCTTGTTTCCTCTTGGTGTCCCTGTTCTTGTTGATCAATTCCCTGTCTATTATCATATCGTTTTTCTGATTTATTATTAGTTTGTATGAAGGTGAAGGCTGCATTTATTTTGCTGTCTCTCTCCCTTGTAAAAGCTGACTTCCTTTTCAACTTGTTACAATCATTAGTTTGAAAGTCTTTACATCAAATTCGTATGCTAGTTATTTTTCTTTTTTTGGTGAGAATTGTATTGGTTGTGTTATATCTTTTTTTTATGCTTGGGATTTGTATATATACTTAGCTGTTTGTGAATGCCTGCAGGAAAGAGAAATGGCGTTAAGGTCATTTAAGAGTGGGAACACACCCATATTGGTTGCCACTGATGTCGCTGCACGTGGTCTTGATATTCCTCATGTTGCCCATGTGGTTAACTTTGACCTTCCAAATGATATTGATGACTATGTACACCGGATTGGAAGGACAGGACGTGCTGGAAAGAAAGGCCTCGCAACTGCGTTCTTTAATGACAACAATGCCTCCCTTGCAAGATCTTTAGCAGAACTAATGCAGGAAGCAAATCAAGAAGTGCCCGCATGGCTCTCACGGTATGCTGCTCGATCTTCATTTGGAGGTAGGAACCGTCGTTCGGGAGGAGGGCGTTTTGGTGGCCGAGACTTTCGAAGAGATGGTTCTTTCAATAGGGGTGGTTCTGATTACTACAATGCTGTAAACAGCAGTGGTGGATATGGGGCATCTGGTGGATATGGTGGAGCATATGGTCCCGGGGCATCCAGTGCATGGGATTGATTACCACCACCCAATAGACTATACATAGAGATTAGGTGCGGATGTACACCCATAGAATGATTTTTCTCCCCTCCCCCACTTTTTAATTCTTTTAAATTTCTTGTCTTCAATTTACTCTTGCCCTTCTAGTATCCTAGCCATCATTGTTTTGAACAGTTATGCTAATCATCGAGGGAGACGGTGGTGTAGCGGTAATTATTACCACATCAATAGGGGGTTGTAAAATGTTGATTGGTGTTAGTAATGGCGGTGGCTAACATATTAGGAGTTTCTTTTTACATCTTTATCATTATGGGCAGTAAGTTTGGTGGGGGATTGTTTGTAGAGCATGCAGTGGGGAGCTTTACATGCAGTCGAATCTGTTTTCCTACACAATATATGTTTGCCATTTTAACATTCCCTACTCAGTTGAGGCGAAGTTTTGTTGTATCGGTGGTGGCTGAAATGAGTGGAAGATGATTTCAGGGTTGACATTGATCTTACTATTGCTGATTAGTACTCGTTGACGTTCAAGGTTTGGATTTAATATATTTAGCTTATGCTTGGTTGGATTGAGATGGGTATAATGATATTTACATTCATTGAAGGTTCAGGTGTTAAAGACATAAAATCCATTAGAAAGTATAGCGTTTATTTTCTTTGGTAATACTGATTTGGCTCCTTTATAAAGGGGGTTTGTAATATGATTAAATTTGACACTAACCATTTTTGGATTATTTATTTGGATTCGCACACAACGCAACTAACTCATTATAATTAGTTAGAAATTGTCAATTTTACAAATCTTCTGCTCAATTTGTGCTGATTTCAGGGTTTCCTAGAACTATTTCTACTTACATTTTTTTTTTCTGGGGTGTTAGTCCTGTTGATTATTAAGAAGGAAAAAAATTACAAATTTCCTAACTTTTCTTAGTTAAATCCGATTAAATACAGATAAACTACTATTGAGGAAAATTGAAAGGATCCCCAAATCATTTCAGAGTTTGTTAGGAATTGTTGGAATCGGTGCACCAATTTGCATTTTGCAAACCGTCACCTAAACCACTTGCCTTTTTCAAGTGTAATGATTGCGCGCAACACTTGGGAAAAAAAGGAATTCATCAAAGAAAAGTATAGGAACCAAGTATGTAACCAGCCAAAAATTTAATGCCATTGTTTTGGGAATAAAAAAAGGAGGCCACCTTCGACAAATTTATTGCGGTGGTCGATGAAACAAAACTCGTGTCAGAACTCGGAGGAGCAATTTTGCGATGTCGATTGAAGTGGGTGCAGTTTTGCGGAAAGTACAATCTGGTTTAGCTTCAGGAGTTGTTCAAGGAAGGAGTGATGGAGTACGGGCTGATTTTGAACAATTGCAAAAATATGTATATAAAAATATCTATTTAATATAAAAAAACATCCTAATACTTAACAAAAGAAATGTCCAGCTATGAGATTTAAAAAAAAATCATATAATTCTTAAAAAAATAGAAATATCCACATCAGTAATACAAAAAATTCGAAAAATACAATAAAAAATATCTATTTAGTATGAAAAAGAAACATCATAATGTTTAGCAGAAGAAACATCCATGTATATCAACTTACCTTTATTAAGACGGTTTCGAAATCGAATCCATTAAAAGGTTGGTAGAAGTTGGCTGGACCTTAGTTGGTTTCCTAGCGAAACTCATTGATTAATTAGTTTAAATACAAGGTATAAGGAGGAAAATATTAGTAACTTAACGATAAAATAGACTATAATAACAATATTATCTAATCATGCTGAAATACTTGTCCACAAAATAGATTATAACAACAATATTCTCTAATCATGCTGAAATACTCGTTATGCATGAAGTAAGTCGCGAGTGTTTTTGGTTCAGAGGGTTGATTCAATATATTCAATCATCTTATGGATTGTCCAAAATAGCTCCAACTATTTTGCATAAAGATAATATAGCATGCATTGCTTAACTTAAATGTGGATACATCAAAGTGATAGAATAAAGCATATTTTTTTTCAATTTTTTTTTTCACTTATAATCTTCAAAATCAATGAACAATTGATTTTCAACAGATTCGTTCAAGTGATAATTTAGCAGATGTATTCACAAAATCACTTCTAACTTCTTCCTATAAAAAATTAATACATCAAATCAGAATTTATTGATTTGGAGATCTTAAATGATGTTGTTACCAAGAGGGAGAAATACTATACTTTTTTTATTGATTAGAGCTTTATTTTTATTGGATTTTTTTGACAAGATTTTTAATAAGACAGTTCTTATCACAAAGAATACTATACTTTTTTTTCTTTACTATGATTTTTTTTCATTAAATTTTTTTAATAATATTTTAATGAGACAACATTCTAATGGACATCTAAGAACAGTGTTATAATATGGATATCCGTAATTAATGATCCATGACTTTTTCAACCATTCAATTTCATCTTGGGCAGCTTAAGTTTTCAAAGGTGGATGGTTTAAATTTTTAAAGTTGGATTAAACATTAATGACGATAGGAACTAGATTTGTATATGTATAAAGGCCAATTCTATGATGAAGTAATTTTTGCTTGCACAAAGTAAAGAGAAGTACTCACTCTTATTTTAAAAATAAAAGTATATACACTACAAGAAATTATTAGAATAGTGACGATTTTTAATGACCAACAAAATTAGTTGCTAATAGCGACTGATTTGACGATCGATATAGAATTTTTAGGACTAGAAAAAATTAGTCGCTAAATCAGTGGCTCAATTTCATTCAGCGACTATTTTAGCGACCAACAAAATAAGTCACTAATAGTAATTGATTTGGCGACCGATAGGTCTTCTCTATGACCAGAATAAAGGTGGTCGCTAAAATCAGTTTCTATTTTTTGACATAGCAACAGAGTTAGCAACCAAAACAAAGAAGTTAGTCTTTGGGTCTATCGGCCACAAATCAGTCGCTATTTATTAATTTAGCGACGAATTTTGCAATCAATAAAAAAATAGGTTGAAAATAGTTGGTCACTAAATCAGTTGCTAATAATTAAGAAAGCGACCGATTTTAGTGACCAAATATAAAATACTAGTTTTAAAGCAATTGGTCATTATTTTTTAATTTAGCGATTGATTGAGCGACGAACGTATACTTGGATAAATATAGATGGTCACTAAATCGGTTGCTACATGTTTGGTTGCTATATTGTTCGCTAATTTAATCTTTAGCCACTGAATTAAGTACTAGTAAAAAATAACGTTATAAACTAGTCGGTAACTATTTTAAATATAACAAAATAGTAATTCCACCGTCACTAACCCTAACACACCCACACCATCTCAAAAAGTACCACACTTCTCACCCTCCAGCACCGATGTGACCAGTGACAACCGCCAGAAGAACCTCACAACACAGCATGCAGAGCCATTGTCTTATGAGATCGCAGTGCCATTGCCATCTTCTCATGTAGCATTGTTGTCATCTTTTGAGTTTGCAGCGCCGTCGTTGTCTTCTGAGCTCACAGCACCATCATCGCCGTCTTCTCATTTAGCACATCGTTGTCTTTTGAGTTCGCAGTGCTGTCGCCGTCATCTTTTGAGTTCGCAGTGCTGTCGCCGTCGTCTTTTGAGTTTGCAACGTCATCGTCGTCATCTTAATTAGCGTCATTCCTCTCTTTTTTTTCCATATTCTCTCATAAATTCCTTCTGTGATTTAACTTTTCATGAAATGATTCACATGTTTATTTGTTCTGTCTTTAATTCTTATATTACTAATTTTGTATTTCAATTCATGGTTTTACTAATTGAGATCTGTTGTATTTTTTTTTATTGCTCGCGTTGTTAATTTAAAATTAGGTATATATATTTGGACAATGTTTATTTAGAATATTTATTTTCTACTTCGATTTTTTTAGTATAAATTGTTTGATGAAAGTTATCGAACACTAACTTTATGTGTACATGATGTTCGATCTGAGTTTGACTTTTTAAAACCTGTGTAAGTAGTTAAAGATTCGTGTTTTTTATTTTTGGACAGCTATTGTTGATTGTCAGCATTTTGTTATGGACTTGGTGGCATTGTTTTAGATGATCTAAAAAAGAGTAAGGATAAGTCAACAACGTGATCAAATTTTCAACAAATGCATTTCTATGATTATCTGTGTAAGTCTATCGAAGGTTTGCATATTAATGTTGAACCATCTATTACAAAAATAAAAGTTTTGCATGTATAATTTTTAAAAATTTATTTTTTTTGAAAATTAATATTTTTAAAATTTAAGTAGGTGTTCTATTTTATTTTTTTTCTTTTATTTTGAGTATATTGTGTAACTTCCATTATATTTTAAGTTTTGTAATTATGTGAACGTGTCTGATGGGTTAAAGTACTTTATTTTTTTTTATTTAATTGTTTAATAATTGATATTTTGTTGTAGTTCTTAAAATGTGATTTGTTCATGTAATTAGTAATTAGTTAAGATGCACTATTATTAATGGACAAGTTATGGATATGAGTCAAGATCGTAATTGGATGTACAATATAGACTTAGACCAAGTTGAAAAGGTTTAACTAGTAAATCTACAAAAGGAATAAAATAATTTATTTTTTTACTGAGAGATCAGTAGATTTGTCAAATAGACAAATTAAATGTCCTTATTTTTGGTGTAAAAACAAGGTTTATATGAAGTTTGAAGATGTAACAATTCATTTATATAGAAAATAATTTGTTTCTGATTATTGGTTTTAGACAAGTTATGAAAAAAACAACCCAACCTTATGTGCAACCCTATGCATAAAAGCTTGGAGTTGTGTATACTCTAATAGGATGAAAGAGTTTGTTTATGAACCTCGGAGTAGTGCACACTCTAACATTATTAAAGGACACTACTCTCAGCCGTAGTTTTCGTGGAAAAATTTTTTTTTTGATGCTATCAGAGTAAATATCAATTTGTTTTTTCAGATTTTTTTTGTTTAAAAAAATTTTGAAAAATAAAGTATTATTTTACTAAAGAACTTGTTAAAAAAAGTCTGTGCAAACTACGTCAGACTACAATGAATAGGAAAAGTTGTGTGGAATATTTTTTGTGTTTATTGGGATATTAATGCTGGATTTTTACAAAAACAAAGCAAGTTATATTAAACATCTAATGTAGAATATTCTTTGTGTTTATATCAAATATCTGATTACAACGAGATTGGAATGTCTTTTTATATATTACTGGCTTAATTATCGTTACTCAACACAAAACTAATATAGTAAAATTATAAAAAAAATTAAAATCATTTATGTTTATAATTTTATATACTTCAATTGTTGGAATTGTTTATTTTTGTTTATTTATATATTTGATAGAAAAATTTATTAAAAAAGACTCCAACACAATTAAAATTATTTACAAAGACTCACAAACATATAAAAAGAGATTTAAGTGGATAAAAAATCAAAACATATTGAGGTGAGTCTACTTTAATAGTTGATTTCAAATCCTCAATTGTTGTTTCCTATTAGTGAATGTTAGATTTCAAAATCTAGTAGATTACTATTTTAATAGGGATTTGTTGCTAAAATAAAATCTAGTAGAACATAAATCTAACACACGTACACTTAACTAATATGATTTCTAATCATGATTATTAATAAAAGTGGCTTCTGAATATAATTGGGCATTATTATATATACTTATGATAACATTCGGTAGAAAGACAGAGATGGAAAGACTGAGACTGAGAAATAGAAATTAAGAGACAGAAATTGAAAAAAAATTCAGTATTCTGCTTGGTGTAAAGTGGGAGACAGAAATTGAAACAATAATGAAATTCTAATTTAATTTGTACAATGGATAAAATTAGAATTAATTAATTGAAATAAATGTATTTTAGGTATAAAATGTTATTAAAGTTTTAGTTTCCATCTTTAAAAATTTTAGTCCCCTGTGTCCTCAATTTTTGGAGATACTAAAATACTGAAATTTTAAAAATAAAAATAAAAATTTTAGTACCAATTTCTGAACCAACAAATATGATATTGAGTCTTAATTTTTTAATTTCTGTCTCAATACTTTAAAACAACCGCTACCTAAGGGTTATAATATAATTAAGTAGCTAAGGTAGCACAAATTAAATTAAAGTACCTGAATTCTTAAGAAGGGTTCGCCACTTGCCAAGTCCATGTTTCTGTCTTTCTGAACGTAATCAAGGCTGCGTTTATTTTTGGAGACAGGACAGAACATGACACTAAGACAGACACAATAGAACGGAGACACCAAAAATTATTTTTTGTGTTTTGTGTTTGGATATGATGGACAAGACACTGATGTAATGTCCTGTATTATGTTTGGATAGACATGGACAAAACTAAAATAGTATGCAAAATGACTGAAATAGCCATATAATTCCAAATTTTTTACGTCGTACAAATCAATTTAATAAAAAATAAGAGTACGTAAGAGTACAAAAAATTACAAGAAAAATTAGTCTATGAACCAATAAGATAAAAATGAAATAAATAAAGTAATATAAAATAGAGAAGTGAATTAAATCTCCATTAACACAGCATGCCATAAAGAAGAGAATGAACAATAAAAAGGAATAAATTAATTATCCAATCAAATAAAAAATTCTAAAAAAAAAGAGAGTATCTAAAAAAAGAACACAGAGAAAGAAGAACTCCGATGTAGAGAAGAAGCTAAAATTAAGAAAAATAAGAAGAGATAATAGTAGAATAATAAAAAATATCTAAGGATAGAAAGGGAAAAATTTTGATTAAAAAATCCGTGTCCATCTTTTTAGATCCCGTGTCCATCATTGTCCTTCGTAAAAGAATGGACACAAAAATATAAAATAGTATCCTAAAGACAATGTGTTCCGTGTCCATGTCTCTACCTCCAAACACGTTTTAAACTTTCGGTGTCCATGTCTCTGTGTCCTGTTTCCGAAAACAAACGCTACCCAATGGATTTTTTATTTTCTTCCGGAGTCCATGGACCTTTCTTCAATCCATTATTATTGTTCTCTTCACTAGAACAAGACTTGGCCATGATGATTAATTACTTAACTAAGTTAAATCAAATATTATGAACACTTGTCGTAAGGAGATGAAGGAAAAAAGGTTATTGCTCTACTACTTGCAAGCAATAATGACGAGTAGGAAAGAAATAAGAAAAAATAGAATATATATAAATAGTTATAATATGTGAATATGTTGTATGAATTGTTGAAATATTTATGATCTAATTGATCTAATTTTAATATTCACATGATGAATTTAAGAATGTTATAGAACAAATTATTTAAGACATTTGAAAAAAGTAGTGTATCAAATTGTTTTGGCCCGCCCACTAAGAATTCGGGTTCGATCGCAAATCAGTGACTCAATGATTTTTCCGACTCGAACTAAGAGGAGACCCACACGTCACTTTCTTTTCTCCTAAGAGCCTAGACAGCTGATCGAAATTTACAGGCGAGTGGGTCTGCTCACAAGGACTCACTCGAGTATAGAGTATAAAAGGAGGAGATCTATCTCTCCCAGATGTGCGTCACTTATTCTAACCCTATTTAGTCGCCTCTTAGTATGGATTCTGGCTTTGGTATCAGAATATCCTTATAGGTAGCCACCCGCCGTTCAACCAACGTTGCAGCTAGGTTCCGTCCTCCAATTCGTTCTCATGTCACGATTCCCCTTCGTACTTGCTCTGACACCCCTTTAACCCGATCCGTAAAGAACCCGAGCAGACAAACACAAATAAAATAGATGTATAGTGTAAAATAATTAGAGTTAAAAAGGGAAGAATTGATAGACTTTGATTGCGATTGAAAAAAGGCCTAATTATCATGACTCCAGTTCTAAATCATCCAATTGGTTGCGAAGGTTGTAACATGAGAAAATAATTAAGAAAAGGTAAGAGGAGAACAATGACTTAAAAATTAGGTTGGATAAGATAGAAAAGGATTTGAATTTAATAACCGTTTATTTCAACACATGATGAAAACAATGAATTTTAAAATTTCAATCCCTTAATAAAAAGATGAAGAAACAAATGTAGAAAATGATGAAGATGGTAAATATGCATCTCAAGAGTGATTATTTTCATTATAGTTATAATTCTATGTTTTATAATAATTAAAAACATTGTAGATATGATTCTAGTTATTTTTATAATTTACTAGGAATGTTTTGGGAAAAAGACATATAGGTCCTTGACTTTTTAAATTTTTGATAAATACATTCCTGATAAAATTTAAATACAAAAAAGTCTTTGATTTTAACAAACGGAGGACAATTTAGTCCTTCCGTCTATTTTCCTCTCATCCACCAAACGGAACTGGCTGACGTGGCTGAAACGGTGTCCAGATGTCCGTTACGGTGCCACATTGAAAGGGAAATAAAGTTCGAAGGACAAATAAATCCTTGGCGTCATTTTACGAATAAAGTTCGAAGGACAAATAGGTCCTTGAGAATTTTTTTTTTCAAAATTAATAAACTTTTTTCCTAAATTCTCTCATCTATCTCTCTCCATTTTTATATTTTTCTTTACTATTTTTACTCTCTATATAATTATATTTTATATTAGTAATTTGACAAATCAAAATATGTCATTCGATATTTTTTTACAATTAAAATATTTTAAATGTAAAATTATACACATTAAATTATTTTAAATTTTAGATAACGAATGTTAAAATTAATTACTAATAAAAAATTAGACTTTTTCATATAAAAATAATAACTAAAAATCTTATTATTTAATTTTTTATCTGCGGATATCTTGGTCTTCTTAGTCAGAAACTTTTGTCAACTTACGATTTTTTTGTAAAAGTAGTTTGATTTTATAAATCTTTTGTGTCATGCATAATTTATACTGTTAGAACAAAGTGAACTATAATTTAAAAAAAAAATTATTCTCGTAATGTTATTATGGATAAAAATACTAGTTCTAATATAATACACAAATGCACTAATGCTAACTTAATACATGAATGATACACAAATGAACTAATGCTAATTTGATGCATAAATGAACTGATGCTAACTAATGCCACTAGTATGATGAAAACTGAACTAATGCAATTTAACAAATTCTAATATAATACACAAATGCACTAAAACTGAACTAATGCAATTTAAGAAAATAATAGAAATAGAACAAACCCAATTTCTGCAATTTTAATACAAATAATTTAAATTGCAGAGTACAACAAGTTAACTAGATTTCAAAATACAAGCATAATTTTATAAACTAAATTCTCATAATAGAAACATAATAGAAGCATAATGAAAAAAAAAATTCTCAAAGACCTATTTGTTCTTCGAACTTTATTTGCAAAATGACGTCAATGATTTATTTGTCCTTCGAACTTTATTTTCCTTCCAGCGTGACACCGTAACAGACACCTGGACACCGTTTCAGCCACGTCAGCCAATTCCGTTTGGTATATAAGAGGCAAATAGACGGAAGGACTAAATTGTCCTCCGTTTGTTAAAGTCAGGGACCTTTTTTGTATTTAAATTTTGTCATAGATATATTTGTCAAAAATTTAAAAAGTTAGGGACCTATCTGTCTTTTTCTCTAAAATATAATGAATATTTAAAATTTTTGAATTACTAAATAAAATTTTTTAGTTGAATAATTTAGATAAAATATATTTTTTTAAAAATTTTATTGAACTAAATTTTTAATTCATTATTTACATTGTTTAAATTCTCTATTGTTTACCTAGGAAAACTCTTAGAAAATACAGAAACTAATATATAGATATGAAAAAGGTGAGAGAACCGTATACTTGATTTTGTATGAAAGATTCTAGCCAATTGGATTAATCATATCAAATGAATAATTAGTACAAACAGTTTTATAAAAATGTTGGAGGTCATGGCATCCATTGTCTATGCAAAGATATGCTGCTGATGCTATCCATTTTTTTGACTTTTTTACCTGATTAAACCATATGATTTAAGAATTTTAATAATTTTTTTAATAATAAAAAATAAATTCATAATGATATAGTTTTTGTATTTATCAATAGTCAAATTAAATTCTTATATTATTAAACAAGATGAATTTGATGGCGAAATAGAATAAAAAAAAATTTAGTACACTCTAAGACTAAATATAATAGTAGAGATAGAAGAATTTTAAGAAGTAAAATATTAAACTAAAGTATACTTGATTTATGTTTTTATTTTCAGTTTTTATTTTAACTATTTTTTGTTTACAAAAATTTGTGAAAAAAATAAAATAATAAAAATTTACACCACATATTGGAATATTTAGCCATCTTAAATAGAAAATAATGGACAAACTAAAAGTGAAAAGAAAATGAAATGCATAAATAAAAAATTACACAAAGTATTAAGATAAATTATAAAATAGAAAATATTTGAATGTCCAATTTGTCTAGACATGTAAAAAAAAATAATACTACACATTAAATTTTTTTATTAACCAAATCTAATTAAATTAGTCTAATACAATAAAAATTAATTATAACTAGTATTATTTTAAATTTTATTATTTAATTTAATTAAAATTAATTTATAAAAAGACTTAAATATGTGATATTACTAAAAAAAATCCAAAAAAAAAAATAATATGAATCTTCAAGTAAAAATGTAGATGTGTGCCTTTTTTTAAATAAATTTAATGTTATAAAAAATGTCAATATCTTATATTTTTTACAGTCTTTATATAAATAATTTTTTATCTCATGTGTTTTGTGCTTTTGATTTGTTCTTTTAATAACATATATTTTGCATGTAAGTTGGATTTAAAAAAATAATAACATACTTTGTAAATAATATTTGTAAATTTGTATATTGATTTTTTTTATACATGACAAATAATGATTTTTTAATCATAGCTTATTTATTTAAACTTTATTTATTTGATACTTTATAAAAGTTAAATAATTGATGAAGTTTTTATTGTTATTTTTAAATAACATTATTTAAAATTTTTTTGCCTTATTGATATCAAATTAATAATTATAGAAATAGAAATCTAAATATTAATTTCGTAAAAATAATAAAAAAGCAGTTGAGCCGCTAGTCCTCGTAATTTACAATTTTTCTGACGTAGTTTCTTTTTGAATGTTTCTTTTTTTTTTTAAATTAAATCTATCCAAGATAGCGAGTTAGCGACGACTTACAGAAGAAAAAAAGAAAATAAATTGAATTGAAATTTTAATACTAAAGATTAAATTTAAATAAAATAAAATAAAATCTGATAAATAAAAGAGAGGGAGAGAGGGGCCGCATCGTAAGGCAGAAAAGATATTTTTGTATGCAAGTTTGAAGGTTGTGTGTCTCTCTCTGTCTTGTGGCGTCTCCAAATACATAGAAACCAGAATTAGGGTTTCTCCATCTTCTCCTTCAATATTCCTTCCTTCCTTCCAATTCAGGGTTTTAATAACTCTTTCAAGTTTCAACAATACAGATACAGGTTCCTTCTCTTCTTCATTCAAACTCCATTTGCTTTTGCTGCATTGCGTTTTGCACCGTTTTTAGGGTATTGAAACCGGTCCTAAGCTTTCTCCATCTTGTCCACAAATGCGGACGCCAGCATTGTTCTTCATATTAATACCTTTTTCTCCTCAATTGCTCTTTACTTGCATTATTTGATTACCGTTCCCGTTTCTGTTCGGCTTTGCGAGATCAGGGTGCTGATTTGGATTTGTTGAATGCAGGGGCTGATTGTTATAAAAGAGGATTTCTGTTTCTATCGAGGGTTTTTGTTTAAGCAACTAAGGACAAGAGAGAGAAATAAGGGCTTTTCTTTTGGTGTTTTGTGGTTTGTTTGTGATTGACTATGCGAGCTTCATGGGCTGATTTGGCTGCAAATTCTGCAGCTGAGGTTGCTGGTTCTGGTACTTCAGCCAACAATGCCGGGGCTAGTAACAGTTTACCTCCATCCCGGTCTACTTACGTGCCTCCGCATCTGAGGAACCGGCCGCCTTTGGCTGAATCACCTGCTCCTCCGTATAGTGGCAGTACAACTTCTGGTTCTGGGGCTGGTGCAGTTAATTCTGGATCACGTTGGGGTGCACCTCGTGGCGATTACCGTTCAGGGGGGAACAAAAGTGGATGGGGGAGCAGAAGTGGGGGTTGGGATCGTGGGAGGGACCGTGAGGTCAATCCGTTTGGAGATCAGGATGACACAGAGCAGGAATTTGGTGAGCAAGAGAACACGGGGATAAATTTTGATGCCTACGAGGACATTCCGGTGGAGACTAGCGGGGATAATGTGCCACCGCCTGTGAATACATTTGCTGAGATTGACTTGGGTGAAGCGCTTAATCGTAATATAATGAGGTGCAAATATGTTAAGCCGACGCCTGTTCAGCGGCATGCCATACCAATTTCCCTTGCTGGAAGGGATTTGATGGCCTGTGCTCAGACTGGTTCTGGAAAGACAGCTGCTTTCTGTTTCCCAATTATCAGTGGAATTTTGAGGGGACAACCTATGCAAAGGCCACCTCGTGGTGTGCGTACTGTGTATCCACTTGCCCTTGTTCTCTCACCAACTAGGGAGCTATCAATGCAAGTGAGTTAGTTATATGTACTATGTATACGTTTTGCGACTTAATTTTAAATTAAAATATAGCGGAAATGTTGTGATTTGGTTTCAGATACATGACGAGGCTAGGAAGTTTGCATATCAAACAGGCGTTAAGGTGGTGGTTGCTTATGGTGGAGCTCCAATAAACCATCAGGTTTCTTTCCTATCATTTATATTTTTTGGTTCTCCGTTTTGTTTTGTTTTACCTGGGATAATTAAAGCTACTATTGATGCTATTTTTAATAGATGCTTGTATTTTAATCATAGTTACTCCATTTGTTGATCTATGTAGCTTAATCAACCTAATGAGATAAGGTTTGGTGTTTGTTTCTCTTAATTGGGTTTATATTTCTAGTGAATTTGAAAGTTTTCTTATATTTTGGTTTAAGATATTGGTATTATAGTTCACACTCAAGGTTCAGAGGACGTTGATGAATCCTGTGGTAGAAGTGTTATTGAACTGTTTCTGACCTCGGAAATGTGAAGTTATGCTAATTATCCATAAATTACCAGCATAGTTGGAGAGTATCTGGAAATCGTATAAACATATCATTAAGCTGCATGCTTTGTTCCTACTGCAAACTTAGCTGACTTGGTCCAATTTATGATTTTGATATATACCAACCAATTTATTATTTTCCAGCTAAGAGAGCTTGAGAAGGGGGTGGACATTCTTGTTGCAACTCCTGGAAGACTGGTAGATTTGCTGGAGAGAGCTAGAGTTTCACTTCAGATGATAAGATATCTTGCCCTAGATGAGGCAGATAGGATGCTGGATATGGGTTTTGAGCCGCAAATAAGGAAGATTGTCGAACAAATGGATATGCCTCCTCCAGGTGTAAGACAGACTATGCTATTCAGTGCCACGTTTCCTAAAGAGATACAGGTTTAGTTCATTATTCAAAGTACATTTTTGAGTGAAGCACCTTTGATCTAACAGTGTTTCTGAAATTAATTTAGAATTGTATTTATTGATTTTACTAGCTTGCCTGCTTCATTTGTTGCATCAACTTTTAGGTAGTGTTTGTTTCCAGAGACTGGAACTAAAATTTCAGTTCTCGGACACAATTTCAGTCCCTTTATTAGTACCTTCAGAAAGTGGGGACACAAGGGACTAAAATTTCTGGGGACGAAGACTCAAAACTCAACATTTTCTTTAATATTCTTATTTCATCTCCATATTTATCTTGAACAAACAAGATACTAAGACAATTTAGTTTTGTACATTTTACACCAAACATAATACAGATACTAAATTTAGTCTCAGTCTCCCGGTTTCTCTCTCTCAGTCTTAGTCTCTCTTTCAAACATAGCCTTGTTTCTCTTTTTCTTTCCCCATTGTCTCTAGGGATGTGTAGTTTCTGCAAGCTGTTTTGCTTTTAATTTTGCTTTATCTATCTTAGTGAAATGTGCTTTATGCATTTGAGTAAGCATATTCGTGTCTAGGGGTATTTTGACGCCCAAACTTCCTTTATCTTTATTAATAGATAGGGTAACTACCTTTTGAGTCAAGCATTAAAGGCAATTTCTGATTCAGTTGAGATCATATGTGGCTTAGAGACAAACTGCAGAATATCTGAATTATTGTTGTAATTTATTGTTGACATGCAGAGACTAGCCTCGGATTTCCTGTCAAAATACATTTTTCTTGCTGTTGGAAGAGTTGGGTCAAGTACCGATTTAATTGTCCAAAGAGTTGAGTATGTTCAGGAGTCTGACAAGAGAAGTCATCTCATGGATCTTCTTCATGCACAGAGAGCAAATGGTGTGCAAGGAAAGGTATTATCTTATTATCATTTCACACAAAGTGAATTTCTACTCTTTTACTTTTATCTTTGCTCCATCAGATGTGATTGTTATCTCTGAACAATGGCATACATATTTTTGTGTGTTGGATTTAGAGGATTGTTGGACTATTATGCTTTTGGACTATAGTATATTATCTTTATATTCATGATTTAACTCTAGCTAAATGGCTCATTAGACATTAAGACTATTTCATGCTTGATTTCCTGTTTTGCAGCAAGCTTTGACATTAGTTTTTGTGGAGACAAAGAAGGGAGCTGATGCACTGGAACATTGGCTGTGTATGAATGGTTTTCCAGCTACTACCATTCATGGAGACCGGACTCAACAGGTTAGTTTGTTGTAAACATGTATTTGTATCTTTGTTTAGGGTGTGTTCATGAGTTAAGGGAAAGGAAAGGGAAGATTTTTAATAATTAAGGTGCGTTTTGAAGGGTTTACTGTATATTTGTACAATTACAATAATTTAGTTTGATTTAAAATATTAATTAAACTAACATTTGATCAAACTCCCCAATTTGGGGAACTTGAAAATGGAAATTTGGAGGGTTAACAAAAACAACCAAAATACTTATTCTCTTAATAATAAAACTAGGGGGCATTCCAAAGCTTTTCTCTCCCCTCTAAAACTCTCCTAAACTAAACTTATGGAAACACCCTTAAGGTGTTCAGAGACGACACTTTTTAAGACCTACAACATCTTCATTTTAGAATTGGCTTTTCCATTATACGCTAGTTTCAAATTTTTCTCTTTTTGTCGTGTCTGTTCTTGTTCATCAATTCTTCTCTATTCTTGCATAACTTTTTCTGATTTATTATTGGTTTGTATGAAGGTGAAGCATGCATTTATTTTGCTTTCTCTTATTTTCAAAGGCTGACTTACTTTCCAATTTGTTACAATCATTAGTTTTGAAAGTCTTTTATATCAAATTGTATTCTAATTATTTTTCTTTTTTGGTGAGAATTGTATTGGTTGTGTCATATCTTGTTTGTATGCTTGGGATTTGTATATATGCTTAACTGTTCGTGAATCTCTGCAGGAAAGAGAAATGGCATTAAGGTCATTTAAAAGTGGCAACACGCCCATATTGGTTGCCACTGATGTGGCTGCACGTGGTCTTGATATTCCTCATGTCGCCCATGTTGTTAACTTTGACCTTCCCAATGATATTGATGACTATGTACACCGTATCGGAAGGACGGGACGTGCTGGAAAGAAAGGCCTCGCAACTGCGTTCTTTAATGACAACAATGCCTCCCTTGCAAGGTCTTTGGCAGAACTAATGCAGGAAGCAAATCAAGAAGTGCCAGCATGGCTCTCACGGTATGCTGCTCGATCTTCATTTGGAGGTAGGAACCGTCGTTCGGGAGGAGGGCGTTTTGGTGGCCGAGACTTTCGAAGAGAAGGTTCTTTCAACAGGGGTGGTTCTGATTATTACAATGCCGGAAACAGCAGTGGTGGATATGGGGCGTCGGGTGGATATGGTCCCGGTGGAACCAGTGCATGGGATTAACTTCCACCACCACCCAAAGCATTATACATAGAGATTAGGTGCGGATGTACACCCATAGGATGATTTTTCTACCCCTCTTCCCCTTTTCCTTTCTTCTCAATTCTTCTTTCAAATTTATTGTTGCCCTTGTAGTATCCTAAGCCAGCATCATTTTGAACTGTTATGCTAATTATTGAAGGAGACGGTGGTGTAGTGGTATTGTTACCACATCAATAGAGGTTGTAATGTTGTATAATGTTGGTTGGTGTTGGAAATGGTGGTTACTAACATTAGGAGTTATTTTTACAACCTTTCAACGTGGGCAGTAATTTTGTTGGGGACTGGTTGTAGATTATGCAGTGGGGAGATGTTTACATTCCCTTGTTAAATTTCTACAGATTATGTTTGCCATTTTAACATTGCCTAATCAGCTGAGCTAAGATTTTGTACTATTGGTAGTGAATGAAATTAGAGGAAGTTTTCTTGCTAAATGATTTTGGGGGTGATATTGATCTATTACATCATTCTATAGCCTGATGAGAACGTTGCCACTCGTTCAGTTTTTAATTTCATCTCTTTTTTTTTTGGGATTAAAATGGATATACATTCTTTGAAGGCTTAGGTGTTAAAATCCATTAGAAAGCAGATGTTTTCAAGAATATGTACAACTTAATGAACTTTGGATTTGGGGCCGGTGTTACGAATTTACACGGTCTAATAAGTAATAACCAAGCTTATAACATTCAAGCTTATAACATTTTGATAATATAGGAAAATGAACGGAAAAATAAAAACCTTGTGAAGCATTTTTGCTGTGACAAACGACGCTAATGATGTGAAGGTGGAGTAGGTGGTTGAACTAAAAAATGTGAAGGTTGGTTTTGAATTTGATCAAAAGGTTAACAATAATCAATATCACTCTATTTAAAGAGAGTGGTGAAAGGTTGCATCTAGCAGCCATGAGAGGTGGTTTTGTGAGAGGGAGAGAGACATGGATGAGGACCATCAAGAAAAGGAGAAGATGATGATAGAGGGAGAAAAAGAAAAAAGTAAAAAAAGTGAGATATATTTTCAAAATATATGAAAAATTATTTTGAAGAGTTACATCTCTTTGTAGAGTTGTGACTTATTCAAAAGTTATACCTGTTAAAAAGTTGCGGCTATTTGAAAAGTTGTGTCTGTTGAAATCGTAGCTGCATGTCTGTATGTTGCATGTACTCTGTCTCAATAAATTTCTCTCATTTCATTATTGCTGAACGATCCATCTCAACTCTTTCTTTATGCGCAAAAGGAAGAATAGAAAATATTACTCTGTGAATTATTATTTAATGTAAGGCTTGATTGTGTGAGTGCATAAACAAGTAAGTGTTCTTCATTGTATCCTATAGGAAATTCACCAATAACCCATTTTGCATATCATTGTACATTGGTGAGGACGAATTAAACCTAAAGAAAAGTGTGTGTAACACACGCCTTGAAAAATTGCGCTATTTGATTTCACTATCTCCTTCTCTCTCATATCTCACAATCTTTAGGCTTAAATATTTACCAATAAAACAAAAATGGCAGCTGCATCAATTATGAAGATCACGTCGAATTTTGTCAAGTTTAAAAAATTTGATGGTTTTCTTCAGGCAACATTGGAAGTGTAAATGGATCTCTATGATCATATGCACATGCTACCGTTAAAGACGGATTGAGACAGACCATCAATATAGCAAAAAAAAGCATCCGGCTAGTTAATGGGTGAACAGGAAGAGAACTGAGTTTCTCCCCGAACCGTGTGAGTTTTTAGACAATGCCCTAATATCTTGTAGAACTAAAATTGCATTACGTATGGACTCCAAAACCGGAGGATCTAATGTCTTGCGAAGATACTCTTCTATTTTGCAAGTTGGGTCAAGCAGCTTCACCCGCAGACAAAGTCGATAGATATTCTCCTAATTTCTGTAATCTGAAAATCTGGCAAAGAAGTTGCTCGAATCTTTGAATACAGATCATAGCAAATACTAGGTTGATAGCGGCCAGCACGCCCCGCTCGCTGCTCAGACATTATTCTAAGGATCATAACTTTTTTCTTTCATTCGTCCTGTATCCATGACATTCACAGAATACATAAATTCAATTACAATTTTAATCTTTATTTGCTTTTATCTTTCTTAAACCAATATATATATTTAATTTTATCTTCATAATTTACAATTCAATTCAATCAATCAATAAAAATTCTTCATATTTTCTTTTCTTATTCTTTTATAGTTTTATCATGATATCAGAGTTTTTGGTATCATCCTTAAAAAGGATACATAAGTTATCATCTTTTCGATGAAAAATCACCCTACTTCTTTTTCAACCTCTTTCCACAGTGAATAATTAATATTCTAATTTAGCTCAGAATTCAACCAATCTCTATTACATCCATCCAAGTAAAAATCCAACATCAGTCTTGGTTATCCATGTTCTAACAGAAATAACTATCATTCATGAAACAGTCACTATGGCCTGTCTGCGCCTTCTTCTGACAGTTTCATCTGCGCTCTTATCGCGCTCTATGCGCCCTCTCTCATTGCGCTCTACGCGCCCTCTCTTATTGCGCTCTATGTGCCCTCTGAAGACCACTCTTATTGCGCCATACGCGCCCTCTAAAGATCAATTTTATTGCGCTCTATGCGCTCATGAAATAGTCTCTATCTCCTTTTATATTTATAAGCCAAACCTATCTGTAGGACGCCTTGTAACCAAAGTGATTCTCCACACCTCTTTGGAAAACCCTAATGTTGATTGTTGGATCGGCTTTGACCATCGTGAAAATGTGTTGCGCAATCACCTTCGAATCCAACCTACCATAGTCTTGTCCCATCGAAGTTTGCATGCAAGTATGAGGACCAGTGTATCTCCTAACCTCCCACTTTTCTTGCTTTCGGTGATATGATATGAGTATGCTCTAATTACAACCGGGTCCGAACTAGATACATTGTGCATTGTACCTCAACTGGTCACTCTCTACTATTTTGTACTCCGCATCCCTCCTGATGCTGTACTGCTTAACTGCCAACACGACTTCTTCCTTGTTCTTAAATTGTTGTCCAACCTCAAACTCGTTGCTTGGATCCTCTTCAGGGCCTCCCTGGGTTAACGACCAATCCGAAGTCATTGCATCGAGATTCAACCTCATGAAATGATCCGGCCAGTCATTTGGTCGAGAAATGGCAAGCTGTGTCAGAGCGATCTGTGTGTCACCGTAGTAGTTCATCTCTTCTTCCTCGTCACCATCATCAGAAATTTCAGGTGGTTCTTCGTCAGCATTGTATCCGTCATCGGGGTTAACTTCATACTGATCCATCATCGGATCTCTGATAGCAGAACCATCATGACTTTTAACATCGTCGTCCATTAAGTCAACATTACGAACTTTAACATTAGACCCCTCCTGACTACCCTCAAGTGGCATATTTAAATCCACCATAGTCCTTCTGATAGTTCGTCTAACAGTTCCACTCAATGGATTATCATCGACAATATCTGCAGATGATCTTCGGCCACCAACCTCAACGAGATACACGAATAATTCCAACAGATGAACATTTGTCCATCGGTTGTGCCATGACCTTATAAGTCGTACGTCCTCGTCGTCGCGGTACCTAACTCAGGACAATAGACATATTTCTCACAACCGTGGTCTGATAAATATAATAGTAACAAAGACAATACAACTGTAATATACCTTTTATAAAACAAATTGGCATCTACTTCAGTCGGATATCTGTAGTAAATTTTTTTCGCCCTTTTTGCCTCTTGTTGCTTGACGGAATACAATATCAAATTCTTCAAAGCTGTTAAATTGTTGACTTCCGGTGTCATATAGGTAATTATCAGTTGCCCCGATCTAAAAACGATAGAACCTTCTACGTCATACACTATTTCACCATCATAATGAATGGATAACAATGAATTCCTTGACATCGTAGAGAAAATATCAACAGTAAGAGAAAGAAAATAAACAATGAAATTGTGCTTTTCTTATCTGCTTTCCAACAACAGGCATGCTTTTATTTTGGAAATCTAACATATAGTTTGTCGGAGGTGCGGCGAACTCTATATAATTTATAGAGTTCGCCGGAGATATGGCAAACTTGTTCTTATTACCAAAAAAAATCATATTCTAAAAAATAAAATTAAAATATCTTGTTTGAAAATTTATTTAATTTTTTATTTTATTTAAAAAAATCTGATTATACACACACAAACCAAGTTACATGAATTTTAAATCAAAAATAATAATAATTTATTTAGTGTGCTTGGAGAAATGTATCTGGAAGGTTAATGTACGCGGATGAACTTAGAATTGACCTACGCTTCTTACAATTACCTCAATAGGAATCCTGAATGGTGTGCTCACTATTCACACATTTAGTTGTCGTTTGAAAAATTTATTTTATTCCTCAATTATGAATGAAAATAGTGACATTTATAAGTTATTTATTGAATTATTATTTTAAAAGAAGAACTTTGTCTATTACGAACATTTAATATATTTTTATATTGATAATAAATATAAAGATTGATCATATTTTGTCATCTTTATTTTATTAAAAAGGGCACACTTTAGAAGAATCACAATAAAAAGTTTAATTTTATGTAACTAGCAGCATGTTATATGTAACTTCAGAAGAATCTGGCAATAAAAAGTTCAAGTTTACGCTATTTTATTTTAGCACATTGCATGTTCGATTTTATTCCATTTTTATTTTATTGCTTAGCCACGGAAATACGTAATATAATAGTGGTGATAGTAGTAGAATGGCCTACATAATATAAAGAAACCAGAATTTTCTGTGTAAAACTGTAAATTCAAATGACCTGCATTCATTGGCACAAATAATAAAAGACTTATCATTTTACTTATTTTCAAATTAGCATTGAATATAGACTTAAATGGCACAATAAAAGATTAGAGATATATTAAGTTATTATTGTAATTGAGAATAGTTACTTTACTTATATGGTTTTTTTTTTTTCCACGGTATCCCCAATCCGAAAGGTCAATGACTAAGAATCTGCTACTGACCAATGGGTTGCTGCATGCACAAGGCGGGTCTCAAATCCCAAACACTTATTTAAGCGGACGAGTGAGTTGACTACTCGACCAACCCAAGTTAGTTCTTTACTTGAATAGTTATATTGCAATAATAAGCTAATGGTTCTTTTGCAAATAAAATTTAATTGTGTTGGACAAAAATTCTAAGGACTAACATAAACGCCACCTCAAATTAGTCAAATCCCAATAACATGGTGTCAATTGCTTGGATAATTCGACAAAAAACAATCACTTATATCTCACAACACCGCCATCTGCCATGTGAAAATTATATATATAAATTTCATTTTGCGGCAAGATCATGCGAAATGCTTTGAATCGTTTAGCCACAACACGATATTTCAAATTATACACTGATGCACATTTATGTCAAAACTTTTGTTTTTGCGTATATCATGAAAGAATATAATTATTTAAATAAAAAATCTAAATTTCTGAGTGATTTTTTATAACAAATAGCAAGATGTAAAGTAAAATTCACCTTAGTAATACTTATTCCCGTGAGAATTTTTACTCGTCATAATTTTCTTCCCGTATTGCTTATTTCTGTTTCTGATTTTTTATAGAAGCACACACGCAAAAAATGAAATAAGTACATATTTTTCAAAAACAAACTACTTTTTACTTTTTGGAATGACACACAAACGAGTAATTATTATATGCCGTTTTCCTAATAAATCATGTACAGCCGCAAATCATGCCAAACAAGCCTTATATGTTACATCTAATTGTCTATCTAGCAAATAGCAAGAAAGGAAAATGGACAGCCTTAATTCATGATTGTAAAGGACGGACTCCATTCATTCTATTGCCAAAATAACAATTAAACTCATCTTTACAGGAAAAAAAAAACCACATTTTTCCTACATTTCCCCCCAAAACAAAGTAGATAAAACCTATTTCAATCAATTTCAGACGAAACCATCAGTTCTGCTAACAGTATAGCAAATATGATACTAAAGAACTTTTGAACCTCACGCTTGAAGCACTTGACAATGAACAATGTGACTCTTCAAACCACCACGCCCTGCTATAGTTGACCATAAATTTCTAACTAATGTCCTGATGTGACCCTCTCCGGCAATATTTTCCCATAGGTGAGGATTTGTTTCCACTTGCCTGTTTGGACTAGAAACATCGACTAGACTGATGCTCATATTGTTGCGGATGATGCATAACTTTCCATTGAGGGAAACAAGTGCAGCAGCATCGAGAGCACGGGAGCTACCCAAATGAAGCTTGCTGTCAATAAACTTTTTCCATGAATCTGTTGCAGTGTCATATACTGTGAGCTTGCACCCATCCTGGCAATCAAGTGCATACAGTTGTCCATTAAGCGAGATGCTAGGATTACGCCAGCCATTCACCATCCCATTACTAACTGGAGTCCAGGCATCGGTTTCAGGGGAATATGCTTCGCACATGACATTGCGACGCGACCCAAGTCCCTTCAGAAACCATGTTCCATTATGAACAACACCAATAAAGGGCACCATTGCTGTGCTCATCTCTGAGATAAAGTTCCACCTACTCCGATTTGGATCATAAACTTCAGCAGACCTAAGAGTTCTTTGAATTCCTTCGCATTCACCACCAGCCACATAAAGACAATTATTTATTACACATGAACCAAACAGATGGCGTTTCCGCAGCATATCTGGTGCCCTGTGCCATTTATTTGTTCGGGCATTATAGAAAATGACACGTCTCATAGATCCCTTCAGAGGATCCCTTCCACCAAATAAGTACAAGTGACAACCGCTAAGAACTGCACAGCCAAATCCTAGTGCTTCAGAATATTCCACAGGAACAGGGGGAAGGGGTTGCCACAGTTGGTAGGTGGGATCAAATGCATGCAATGAAATTCTTCCATCACGATCTCTTTTGATGACATAAACCCACTCTTCGGCCATTCCAAGACTTTTTCTCAGTGAATAAAAGAAGTTTCCAGACAAGAGGCGGTGCCATCTTTTGCAAACCAAACGCAGTTTCCTGTGCTCTACCCGGGGTACTCGAATCAAACAAGCAATAGCAAGATCGTCAGGGAGGCCAGGTAGGAGAGGAGGCTGAACTCTTGTCCTCTCTCTCCGTGAGTTTTTTCTCCTATGTGCATTCGGATTTATGTCAGGTTGGATACATAGCTTTGATCCCGGAACAAATTTCCTTGCCCCAGCAACTGTTTTTAGGCCCGAATCTACTCTACAGTAGCATGAAACAGAATCAACCTGAATAACTTGATATATTAGTATTCTAACCATAACCAAGCAAAAGAAATATTTCATTTAACAGAATGTAAATGCCCAGATTAAGCTCTATGTATTGGTCTTAAGACTTCTAGTACCCAAGCAGTAACTGTTTTGGCATATATTTTCCAGTGACTAAAAAAATAAGGTTTACAGAAGTAACATCACAATGTAATAAAAACCTTCATCATACTGGAATTTTTCACATTTTCTTTATATAAGTTACCTAATCTTACCATTATTTATGAAAATAGCTATCAAACTGCTGATGATGCTAGGACATTGAGATTCAAAAGAAAAACACCGAAAATAAGACAACGGAAATTTAAGAAGGGACACTGGTAAGTAAGAACATTAAAAATGCAAAGAGCACATTAAAAGAAAATAGATACAAATTGTTAATCATGGACATTTCAAAATTAAAAACAGAGACAAATGCTACAATCAATGTTGAGAGGAAGTCGAGTCAGACAAACAGAAGAATATCCGGAAGGAAAACAGCAGCGCAAAGGAGAAAGTTGTATTGCTTAGCAACTCATAATGGTGCTGAACAGCTCCAGAAAGGAGGGAACTATTGAGATTCAGAAAGATCTGAAGGTTCTGAAAGGAAACAATGTTGTTTCCTCCAATTGAGAAATGAGCACAACGTCTTGAGTCTTGCCTGTCAGGGGTTTTGATCATGAATAGATGGAAATAGTGATTGGCGAATTAATTCCAACTTAAGAAAACGGTATCAAGGGAAAAATCTCCTTTGGCCCATCGCAAAAGCATTTCAGAATGAGAAAAAATACCGACACACAATAACTATCAAGAAGCCAAGTAGGAGTGACGAGGAGTGATGGTGAAGACACTTCTCTGTCCCCACAATTACCATATTTTTCTAATCAAGATACATAGGAATTAGTAAACTTGCGAAACAAAAATGTGATGAAAGAAGAGCATAAAAACATGCTTTAAGAACATAATGAGTAGGCAATGCCTAATTAAACCAAATGTATGCAAGAAGTGATTGTTAAGAAGATGGGGAGGTTGAGTCAAAATATGACTAGGAAGCTATCATTATGAAATTTATGATATTTTTTAGCTTAACAAGCCTGTGTATTCAGATTCTGAGAAGATGTAATAAAAAATGGAGAGAACAATCATTAGCTCAACAGAGCTCTCCATTTCATCAGCATAACAACTCGAGTAACCATCCCTAATAAAGAAACCAAGTGATAAATCCATAAAGAGCCAAGAGAAAAACCTCATCAAAAAAAAAAAGGAGAGAGAAAAAAGATGACATNCTGATACCACTGCCAACAAACACGCTTAACCTTCAATCCAAATTCATTCATATTCCAATAAAATAAGGGGAAAAATTGAGTGGCAATCCCTAAAATAGTGTGAATTACTGATAAGACTATAGGCTAAAGAGGTTGACATTCATATTTAGTTTAGCTATTAAGATGGAATTTTGACTAGGTCAGCACAAAGGTCAATCAGTTCAAGTTTAGGTGTGTCTCAGAAAATGCATAATATAAGAAAAGAAAAGAAAAAAAAATGATAAAATAGACGTGAAATTGGAGTGACTCACCAGTGGAGCTTGAACTCTATAGCCCCTATGACTATGAGCATTAGAAGAGTGTTCAACTAACTGGTTCATTGTGCATCAAAAACAGGATTTAGTTTCAACTTTCAGCTTTCAAGTCTCAACTCTGTATTGCTGGGTCCAGATGAAGTTCTTAACAGCACCTTTCACTTCAGTTTCAGCTTTACCATCCATTTTCGATGCTTCAAATCCAATCCTATCCACAAGATAAAAAATCTTATAAAAATAGAAAGTTAGAAGCCCATAAGACGAGGCAAACAGTGTTCCCTCCAAAAACAGTTACCATGGCAACCTCCCACAGGTCAAGACGTGGCATCCAAGCTTCAGTAATAATAAAATATAACAGTAACACTGAGCATTGAACGAGAATTTCCCCTACCAACATTGTTTGCATCAAATCAAACTCCAACTTCTATAAATAAGTTCAGATGTATCTTTGGCTGTCACTCCTCTCTTGCCCTCACTTCGGTACGCAAACATCCCAAAGAGCAGCACCACCATAACACATTCAAAGTAATAGCCCCACCGACAAACACAACCCCAAAATCCCAGACATAGATAAACAACCAACTAGCTGCAGCTGGCACAGAAAAGACCTCTGCCGAGGCAATTGTAAAGCAAAGCTGAATTGAAGAGGAATAAGATTCCTAATCTTCTCACATCTGGCTCTATCACTG
>NC_029775.3:2548295-2559116 GCF_000817695.3 Arachis duranensis | reverse complement strand
CCCTTTCTCTTCATTCTCCTATTTTAACCTCCTTTCGGTTTAGATTTCTCAGCCAGATAACATTTGCAGAAGCTTCAGCGGTTATCTTTCTTTTCCTTTTTATACATGCAAAAGTCCACATACTCTGGCTAATCACAAGTCCTTCAGCACTTACCACGTCAGCATAATAAAAGTCATTAACTCAACCACTTATTATCTCAAAACCTTTATCAATTAATAAAATACCTTTTTAAATGCAAAGGAAACAGTTTTATTACATTGTTAAGGTTTGGTTTCATGATTCAAGACTCTTCAGCAAGCTATTGAAATCTATAGGCTTAAGGAGCCATGACACTGAGACATGTCAACAATTAAGATAATACCAACTAAATAGCATACACCGAATAATGAATTGATAACAATATGAATACCTTGATATTCCAGAGCCACTAAGACCACCAATTCCAACCACACAATTTGAGTACTTGACACCCAGATCTTCGCAATACATCACAAATTTCGTGAATCAGTTTTACATGAACCAAACCCTAGAAATTAAGAAACTAAACACAACAAAATCAGAAGGAAAAAAAAGAAAGCTAGAAAACCAAACCTGAGGCACCAAACGGCCGTGGCGCGAGGCTGTGAGTTAGGGTTAAGTGGTCAATGAGGGAGAGCAGCAGTGAGGAAGAGAAGTGAGTGTTTCTTACACACACAAGTTACAAGTGATAGATGGTAGCTGATAGTGTTGGGTTGGGAACTGAAAAATATATGATTAGATATTAATAAATGATTTAATTTCTGAATTTGTGTGTGGGAGTGAGAGAGAGAAAGGGGAGTGGGGTTGTTGTTCTTCATTGTGATTGCAAATTGTGATAATGGTCTTCTTTAATAAATGTTATGGGTGATAGGTCAAACCAACCCAACCACGAGGAAGGCAAAATTGGAGCCAGACAAGTCAAAAGCGACTTCAATTTCAGCGAATTTCTTACATACTCCAACATTTAAGGTTTTTCTTTAAAAAAACAACGTATCATATGCATAGACTAATTAATTAGACCATTAAAATCAGTAAAATTTTAAAATAATTATTTACTCAATTCTCTTTTAATTTATATATTTACTAAAATTATCTATCTATAATATTATAATTATTATTATCGGTAATACTATACTTACAAATACTTTTTATAATTAAATTCAATTAAATTGGTACAAGTCTAAAAAAAATTGCGATAATGCATTATTGTTTTTCTTTTTCCCCACTTGTTTAGCAAAAAAATCTTTATTGGGGAGCAAAAAACTTATTAACATAGCAAAGAAATTTTGTACGTAAAGACAATTTTTTTTGTAAATATAATTGGTTAGTTGGATGAGTCAATATTTTAAATATATAATTTTTTAAAAATTTTTATGATGTACATAAAAAAATTTTATGTTGTACATAAAAAAATTTATATTGTGCATAGGAACTTTTGTGTTATGTGTATATTATTAATTGGATGTTAATATTTTGGATATGTAGTCATTTAAAAATTTATATTGTGTACCAAATTTTTGTGAAAAAGTTCTGCATACAAGCCCTAATGACTTGTATGGTTTACAAGTTCATTAACAAATAAAACCCCAAAACGTCCTCCAAGGATTACGTTGTATACACGCGCTATATAGGGATTCCGCGTATATCTAACTATCAAATTTAAAAGATTTGTTTCTTTCTTCGTTTTCGTTATTTGCAGATTTGCTCGTTCTTCTTCTTGCGAAGCTTCCCCTGGTTTCTTCGATCGTTCTTTTCCTCCCCTTTCTCACTCGTTTCTTCTTCGTCATTTACGTTAGTTCCTCTCTCTGTAACTCCAGCTTCGTTTTCTATTTGATTTTTCGTTTTCTGAAATCAAAGTTTGAACTCGTTTTGAAGATAATGAATGATTCAACCTCAGATTGTCAGCTGAATCCAGGCGAAGTGGACTATGAATTTGAATCTAATGAAGTTCCTGAGGTTTGATTTACATAAGATTATTATGAATTTTGTTGCAGTAATTTGTATAGCATTGTGTAGGTGAATAATTCGTGAACACTGACTGTCAAAATAATGCATGAAGATAAATCTGCGGATTGAATGTAATGTATTAGTTTTGATTAATTTTCTGGAATTTATAGCTGACGATTAGGTGTAGATCAGAACTTTTTTGGGTGTATTTTTTAGGGAAGTGTGGGTGTATTTACAGTTTACTGGTTTTTCTATTATTTTAATTGAGTTGTTGTGGTTCAGGTGTATTATATCAGACACGATTGGGTGTGTTTCTAGTTTTTGACATTGTGTATTCTGCAGCTTGTGTATTTAGAGTTTATGACTTTTATTTTCATTTTAGTTGAGTTGTTGCGGTTCGGGTGTATTATATTAGACATGATTGGGTGTATTTTTAGTTTTTGACATGGTGTATTCTTCAACCTCTCTCTGTTGTTGATGACCAGTTTGTTGCCAAGGTTGGAATGACCTTTACCAATTACCATCCTTGAAGATGCTGGAAAAGTTTACAGGAACTACGCCAAGACTGCAGGATTTTCTACAAGAGTTTGGAGCACAAATAGGAAGGGAAACGAGATTAAGAACCAATTGATTACATGTAGCAGAGAGGGAAAATAGAAATCTAAAATATCTCAAACAGCATAGGAAACTAAGCATGTCCATTCGTCGTACAATAGAGAATAACGATGAGGCTGATATTAGACTAAGCAAAACTTACCAATCATTTGTTGCGGCTGCCAGGGGTCATCGCGAGTTAAATTTTATTGAAAAGGATGTGATGAATTACATTACGAGAGAAGTGCGAGAAGCGTGGGTGTGCTTAAAGACTCATTTGATAGGAATTGAAATGATTTTCTATTGAATTTTGGTCTTGTGGACAACAAGTGGCTTTCAGGTAATGTTTGTTTAAAATATGCAGCAGAGGTGTAAATTTAATTTTTTTGGGTGTATTTATAGTCTGTGTTTGGGTGTATTCTGCAGATCTCTATGAAGACCGTCATATATGGGTTCCAATCTATCTGGATCACCATTTCTGGACAGGGATGAGAAGCACACAAAGGAGCGAGAGCATGCATTCTTTTGGGTGTAAAAGCAGTGTTCTTTTGGGTGTAAAAGCAGTGTTCTTTTGGGTGTATTTCTGAATTTTCTTGTATGTCACATTTTACATATATATACACATATATACTTCAGAATCTTGTTTTTATGTTATAAAATACTGTTTTTTTTTTACAACGGTTTAAGGGTTTTAGGTATTAGGGTTTAGGGTTTTAGGGTTTACGGTTTAGGTTTTAGGGTTTACGAGTTAGGGATTAGGGTTTAGGTTTTAAGTGTTTAGGGTTCAGGATTTTAGGGATAAAGCATCAGGGGGATAGATTTTTGGGTGTATATTCAACTTTTTTTGGGTGTAAAAAATGGCAGGTTATGGGTGTATATTTGGTTTGATATTTTCCTTCATGTTATAGTACTTGTAATTCATACATTTTGAATACAGCAGAGAGAGTTTAATTATTGAAAGAAATTTTATAATAAACTGGATTATAATTGGAAAATTTTTACAGCATGTGTTCAATTTGTTACAAGACTATATAACATTTACATTAATCATTGTCAATATCCTTAGAATCTATCTGACAATTTGGTGATGCACCCTTAGCAGCGGGATGTGTATCAAGCCACCAAATCTCAAATCCCTCACAATTATTTTCTTCTCCTCACTCATGTTTCTGAATTTATCACTTAAGAGATGTGTTGCACACTTAAGGTCTTTGGTTTGCTGTAAACAAAAATAAAATTATAGTCAGATATATTTCTATTATATAAAATTGATTTCATGCAAGACATATATTTGTTCTTACATTTCTTCCAGGTTGGTTTCTCGCTGCCATTTTCTCTGAAATAAAAAATACACCCAAAGATATCAGTAAGATACACCCATATATATGAGTCAGATACACCCATTGATAACAGTAAGATACACCCATAGATATGATTCAGATACACCCATATATATCAGTCAGGTATCACTCAAACATGCATCAATATCAAGCAACATTACAAGGTCAAGCAATATACACCCATGGACAAGCAAATATAAGCAAGTGCTGACTATTACAGTATATCAGTTCAGAAATATACACCCAACATTTTATGCCATATACACCCAACAAATTACTCTATATACACCCACCAAACTATGGAATATACCCCCAAAAATCAGTTACCAGGAGAACTAGAACAACAAGAACAGTAACACCTACAAGAACGAAAAAGAACAGTGTAACATAGAAGCGAGAATAACAGTAAAACCTAAAACATTATAAACTGTAAAATGAGATGTAAAGCAAGAAGAACAGTAAAACGTACAACAACGTAGAAGAACAGTAAAATCTAGTTCGAAATCTGAAAAATATACAGGAATGGTAATGTAACGTACCTTGAGTATTATAGCTTTGTTTTCTCTGGAGATTCTTGATCGAGAGTTTTATGGTGTGTTGATGGAGTTTTCGAATGTTAGCGACGAGTTGTATATCTTAAGTTTCGAATGTTGCTCGAAAATGGAAGGGTTGCGTTTTCTCTGAATGGCTTTGAGAAGTGGAAGAAGTGGAAGGAGTGGAAGAGTCTGCCATTAAGGGGCGGTTTCCGCGAAGAGAAGCGTAACAGTTTGAGTGGGAGCGCGTGAATGTTACGCTCCATTCAATATAATTAGTGCGTGTGTGGAATGTTTGTGAGCTGGGGGCTTGTAATACTTGTAAAGCCTTATTACTTGTATGTGTAGCAGACCCGAAATTTTTGTACCATGCGCATTTTGTTGGTTGGATTTAAATGTTCTGTACGTCTAATTTTTTTAAAATTTATGTGTTATAAATTAAAATTTTTTGTACTCTAATTTTTTTAATATGTATAAGAAAAGAAGAAGATAAAGATAATGATCATAATGATCATGATAATAACGAAGGATGATGAGGAGAAAAAAAAAAGAGATGAAATAAAAAAAAAGATAGCGTCGACGAAAAAGAAAACGACGTTAAAGAAGAATAAAAAAAAGACAATGACATGATGAAAGAGAAGGAGGAAGAAGAAAAAGCAACAACAATGCATATATAATACATATATATGTACGTATGAAGAAGTTATAATTTAATTGAATATTTGATTTTAAAAAAAAATTGGACGCCTATTATTATTATTATTATTATTATTATTATTATTATTATTATTATTATTATTACAAAATCCATACAATACAATAGCAACAATATCAGTAGAGCAATAAAAACAACAATGATAATATAATAATAAGGGTTAATGTTTAAATTTGTTCCTAAAAGATCACGCAATTTTCATTTTCGTCTTCAAATGATTTTTTTAATTAAATTAGTCCCTGAAAGATAAATTGTTAGTCAAATTAGTCCTTCCATCAATAGGATGATGATGTGACACACTACGTGGCAGGTCAGTAACACGTGGCACGCCACATGACAGGTCAGTGCCACGTGTCACTTGACATATAAAAAAGTTTTCTATTAGTCAAAATAGTCCTTAAAAGTCTAGACGTAAGTCATTTTCATCCCTCAAATTTTAAAAATTAGTCAAATTAGTCCTTATATAATTTTTTTTATTTTTTCTTCATAAAATTATCTCTCTCTTTTAATTCTTCTCAAAATCTCTCAAATTCTTTTCTATTCTAAAATCTTTTTTTGTTACATTACTACATTTTGCTGGAATTATATATACTCAAAATTGAAATGTATGTATTTATTAACCTAAACAAAGTTATATGTTCAAAATCAAAATTTATGTATGTTAACCTAAACAAAGTTATACCACCATTTTTTTTTATTACATCTTTTTTTTCCATTACGGTATTACTTATATATATGAGATAATGGTAGTGATACTTAGAGTCAAAACTCAAGAAGATACAAAAATTTTGCTTCAATTCCAAACTTTACAAAATATTGAAAATTTATTGGTTAATTATTATTGTTATAAATGAATTGCTTCTTAAGCGTAATACGTGCAAACATCATAATAAATTTTTGTGTGTTTCATATGTTTAAGATAGATTATATAATTTTTCTTTTAATTTCACAAATCAATGAGATAAAATGAAATAGTAAATATTATACCTATGCATAACACAGGCTACTCCGTACTAGTACATTATATAAATAGATATACTTCGTATTAAAATAAAATTCCTTTTGTTTTAAATGAAATATTTAAAAAATTATATTAGAATATTAAGATTTAAAAAGTGATTTCATAAACTAGTTTTTTAATTATTGAGTTTTCCTATATAAATTAAATAATAATAAAAATTATAATTCTAAAAAATTTAAAATTTAAAATAATTATTATATTATTTAGTAAAATTTAAAATATTAAATTTTTAAATATATAATCAACAATAATTTGATAAACTCATTTAAATAAAAAAAATTCACATAAAAAATTACAATTTAAAAATGTAAAATTTTAAAATACAAATGACAAAATAACTTTATAAAAATTTAATTATTTTTTATTATTTTATGTAAAGAGAATTTTATTTATTAAGGTTTAAAAAATAATATTAAAATTAGTAGTATAAAATATATTATAAATTTAATATTATAAAAAATTATATAAGGACTAGTTTGACTAATTTTTAAAATTTGAGGGATGAAAATGGCTTGCGTCTGAACTTTCAAGGATCACGTGTTACTGACCTGCCACGTGGTGTGTCATGTCATTATGCCACGTAGCACTTAACGTGACACGTCATCATCCAATTGACGGAATAACTAATTTGCCTAACAATGTATCTTTCAGGAACTAATTTGATTAAAAAAATCATTTGACGACGAAAATAAAAATCGCGTGATCTTTCAGGATCGAATTTGAATATTAATCCATAATAATAACAACAATGACCCCTCTCTCTCCGTTACTGTAGAAAGACTCTATTGTCTCCAAGAAGCTAACCTCTTTCAGAGGGCACGAGAGTAGGAAGTAAACCAGGAAGATGGGATCCGTAGGTTGAAAAAATTTATCCGAAAGCAACAATGTAAATCTCATGACTATTTATAACAAGAGAAAGGGCGAGATAATAGCTCCGTAGTATCTTAGGTTGAGTTTTGATAACTTAATAATTTCACTAATTAATCTTTTAAATAATGTTTTTATTTAAATGTACTAAGGATTTTTTTTTAAATAATATAAGCAAACTAGCTAAAGTCAAAATCTGAAAAGCTTTAAAGTTTAAACAATCTTAGATATTAAATATGAGTAATCTGTTCATCTCAAAAGTATGTAATTTATAAGTTTCGTAAGTGAAAAAGAGTTAAATGCAAAATTATTTCAAGAAAGTGTTAACTAACTAAATTTCGTTAGGAAGTCTGTATAATGTGTACAATGGGCTCGGCCCGATTCAAAGATTTGACTCGATCCTGAACACTTTAAGGGCTAATTTGATGTGATTTTATTGGGTCTATGGTTGAGTAAAGGTCTCAAAAATAGACCCGATCATTATTTCGGTCGGGTCCGAGTCATAGCTCGGATCACCCAAACTTGACCCGGTCGCCTGGTCATTATACACAATTAATATTTTGTGTTATTAGTGTTGGATAATGGCTATTCTTATGTGGAATTTAAATATTGTAAACTTTAATATTTTGTATTAGTAGTCATTATAGGATTATAAGTTAATGTTTTATGTTTAAAATACATAAGATTTTAGACTAATGCATAATATTGTGTTATTTGTATTGATTTAAATATTTGGTGTTAATTAGACAATATTAGTATTGATTATGATTATGTTCTAATTTTAGAGAATGGTTGATTCTTGTTATATTTTTTAAAGTGAATTTTACTATGTGAATTGTGAAATAATGGTTGGAGATTAGGTAATTTTTACACGCTAAATATCCGGTTTTCACCCAGTTTTTACCTGATTTTCACCAGGCCTAAAGATGCATAGGTTTCATCGAGTTTAGGATCGGGTTAGGGTCTAAAAATTAGGTCCGGTCTATATTTCGGGTCAGATCTGGATTAAGTCAAACCCAGTGTGGCCCGGCCCATGTACACCCTTACCTAATAGGAATAAATAATAAAAACCCGTCTACAAATTATTCAAAATTCAAAAATTTTTACTCAATTATTTTACATCAAATTTTAAATTCCAAAATTTTAAATTTTAAATTTTTAAAAAATTCAATTAATTATTTTAAAAATATAACAATCCAAAATCCTAATTTACCAAAACATTTCATTCCAATACCCTCTTCTTTTTTAACCGACGACCACTCCTACCTTCAGCAATAATCATCCCACTCCACCTTGGCTGCTTGGCTTGCCACATGCCACTCACCCTTAGTAAAATAATCATCCACTTAAAAATAAAAATAATCATCTACATACCTAATGAATTGAACATCCAACATATTTTAATTATATATAATTAAACTCAATCTAGTAAAAATAATCACCTACATAAAAATTAAAATAATCATTTACATACCTACTAAAATGACCATCCTAAATTGACCATTAAATATATTAAAATATCCCATTTACATTAAAAATAAACATCTCATTTATATGAAAAACAAACATCTACATGCATATATGTCTCCCAACAAAGAATTCCTTTCAATTGGTTGCTTCAAAGGAAGTGTCACTGCAAGTAGGTTTATGTAAAAGACTTTCGAAGACACCGATATTTTACTTCTTGACATTTTTTTCTCTAGCCTTCGCTTAAAGCACCACAGCATAAAAATACAAACGCCTAACAAAATAAATATCAAAAGATTAGCACCAGCAATCCAAATAATATTCTTAGCCATAAATAACTTTCTAACATTTGCAGACATTGATGCAGTTGGAAAAAAAGGACTATTTGCTACACTTTACGGTGATTTTCCAAGGGATAGAGCCATGCAAGTGATGGGACTGCGGCAGGTGATGGAATAATACTAGTATTAAATGAATTTTCATCTTTTCTGCAAGGAACATGCCACCATGTGAAGGGATTCATCAAATCCGGCCTCGGAAATCGCATCGCGTACCAATTCGTCTCACTCTTTGAAAGCTCCTTGCTGGAGTTAGGGTATAGAGTCTTCAACGGCACCGATGAGAGAGAGAGAGAGAGATAGATATGTTTGTAACTGTTTGGAATCCTTATTTGCTTTGTATTTAAAATTAGAAATAATTTTATAATTAATTAATTTAATTATCATTTAATGTTAATTTCAAAAATATCCCCATTATACACATTATGCACTAATTACATTGGCTCCTCATATTTTCTCTAACTAAAACTTATGTTTTGACTAACGATTCAAAATAAGCGTGTTCAACAAGTTAGACCTTTTTCAAAAACTAGAATGAGACCCGTGCGATTTGCGGGACAGTAAATTAATGATAGTATATAATAAATATTGAAAATTGTTATGTTTTGTAGAATTAAATTAAATGTGTAAACTAAAGTTAAATTTAAAAAGTATTTTATTAAAATAATTTGTAGTAGAAAAGATTTAGATATTAGAGTTATATGTACAAAATGACATTTTTATTTGATGGTTAATTTTTACATTTGTTTTAGTTGATGAACTTAGTTTTCTTATATGGTGTTCGTCCTCTTTTTTTTTATTAGTTGTTGTTAGAGTTGTTACTTTCTTTTTTCTGTGTAGGTTCTTGTAAATGCATGTTCTTTATGAATTATTGAGTTATATGCACTTTCTATTGTGTTGTTTGTTCCATCTTTGCAAGTATGTTATTCTTCTAAAGATGTGTCTTGAATTTGTATGGTTTTCTTTCTCCTTAATCTCTTGATGGGTATGTGATCTTCGTCTGATAATATTAGTGTTGGCGAAGTTGGTTCCTATAATCAATGAATAATTTAAATTATAAATAAAAATAATGTCTAAAATAACTAAAATAAGTATTTTTTTGTTAGTATTACCTATTTAATTTGTTGTAATAGGTGTTAGGTTAAGTATTTTTTGTTGAAACAAATGTCTTGGTAATAATGTATTGTTGAGAACTTTCTTTAAGATTAAAATAATTTACATTGACTTCAAATATAAGTGAGGTTCCACAAATTTTTCAATTGGAGTAGTGCTTAAATATCATTACTTTTCTGGAGTGCCATTAGATTTGAGCAATTGTACCCAATAATTTTTTTGCTTCGCCATCAAATAGTACAAAAATCGTTGTACCACTTTTATCTGAAACCTTTAATTGAATTTTGAACCTAAAATAAGTATTGGATTAATAACTAATAATTTGATAGATGGGATTATGAAAAGTATATAGAGTTACCTTATTGTTAGATATTATGCTGTTTGATTACATATGCTACAAATGTAGTTATCTCCTTTTTCATATGCTTTCTTCTTACATTTTTCACATTCAACATAGTTATTTCTATTGTGTAAGTTTGAGATATTGTGTAGTTTGAAAATAAATTTTTTGTGCTAAATTTGATGTTTTTGAAGGAATAGTGATAAGAGACTTATATAAGTAGTTCAAATAGTGTGAAATTTGAATATTTATAACGTAAAATTTATTACGATTAATAAGATTAGGGGTAAGTACAATTTTGGTCCCTAAAGTTTAGTGCCAGAATCGAAATCGTCCCTCTTGTATTTTTGCATTTAAAATCGTCCTTAACGTTTTTTTTCGTAATAAAATCGTCCTTTTTAATTAATTTTTTTTGTTTTATTCCTAAACTACCCCTATTCCTATTTTAATGATAAAAATTATAAAATTAAAAAAAAAAAGAAAACGCGTAAAAACGCATTGGGAGGGTGGGAGAAGAAAAGGGTATA